>NW_024539646.1:0-114426 GCF_016647785.1 Suillus fuscotomentosus | reverse complement strand
TTGGCAACACTGACACTAAATCCCCAAACCTTGCTCCACACAGCGTAGATGGCCCTGAGACAAGTCCTGCAGGTGGGCCTGGTGATACTCTCAAGGAGGGAGGAGCTGCACCGGAGACCACCACTGCACACTTGCAGTCTCTGTCAACTTCAGGTGTGGTTTGACATGATGCTGTCACTGATGTGGCCCAAGTTCCGGTGCTGTTGGGACAAGGCATATCCTTACCTGTGGATCTTCCTGCAGTACCTCTGGCAGGAGGGGGAGGAGGAGATGGAGGAGGAGGAGGAGGAGGAGGAGGAGGAGGATTGGTGAGCCGAGGTGCCTTGGATGACGGCTTGACTGGTCATGACCTACCAAAGTCTGACAACCTCCCTATGGATACAGACCATCAACTTGACAAGTACGTGCACCCTCGTGAGTCTGAAGTCGGCGATCCTTGTGAACCTATCTGTCCAGATCCTCGTGACCATGTCCGTCCAGATTCTCGCAACCATGTCCGTCCAGATCCTCGCAACTATGCTCATCATGATTATAGAAATGCCCCCTTCAGTGGTTCTCATGGTCATCTCCTTCCTGATCCTCGCAGTCCTACTCATTGGGATGCTCCTCACCCTCTTGACCGTCGTGGTCCTCTGCCCAACCCTCATGAACGCCTTAGTCAAGAACCCCATGATCTTCATGTGCTTGGTCGTAGTACTCATGAATCTTCTTATCCTGTAAGTTGACATGTCCTTTCTTTGCATGGCATTTAACTTAATATTTTGGTAGCCACAGGATTATCACCATCTCTGTCCTCATGACTCATTCTACCATTGCACTGGCAATGCTCACAACGACCTCCCCGAACTTCAGGATACTCATGGTTCTATGCAAGACGTGTCTCCGGTAGCAGAATCCAGCACAACTTACAACATGGATTGGGAGTGTAGTTGCCCACTGGGGTACTCTGACCGTGACAGATACAGCCCAGCAGTGGAGTATGGGTACATGCGTGAACACAGATTCCCTCCGCATGATGATTACAATGACCGTGGCCATGGATTGGTTCCCCAGCGCAGCGGAAGTTATTATAATGACAACCAGGCCTATGGAAGAGGATATCAAGGAGACTCAAGGTGGGCTTCACGCAGCCCATACCATTGTCCAACTTCCAGCTCGAACACTCAGCCAGCAGAGTATCCTGTTGATGCGCCTGCTTCCACTTGATCATTGTCCTCTCATCTCCTTCTATACTTGTCCGGTGTTGTTGCCCTCCAAATAGACCTTGTTTGCTTGCTGCTTCCTTTCTTACTCATACCCATACTCTTGCTGCCCATCGCACCACAATGTTCATAGTCCCTTGATACCTAGTTGTCTGCATTGCCTTCATCGTCTTACAGTTTTTGCACCTTGCCCTTTTGATATGATTGACTTACCACAGTGTTGCTATTATCCTTGAATACATTGAGCGCATTACTCAGACCAATGTGTGAAATTATCATCGATACATGACGAGAAAAGCGAGAAAAACATTCTATCTACAACATAGAACATATGTAAATGTGCATGTGAGATGATGCTCCCCACCCTCCCAAATGGTCCTACCCACCCTCCCAAACAGCCCTCCCAACACTCGCAAATGGTCCTCTCGCAAATGGTCCTATTCACCCTCCAAAATGGCCCTCCCAACACTCCCAAATGGTCCTCTTCACCCTCCAAAATGGCCCTCCCAACACTCCCAAACGGTCCTACCCACCCTCCCAAACGGTCCTTCCAACATTCACAAAGGGTCCTCTCCACCCTCTCAAATGGTCCTCCCCACCCTCCCAAACGGCTTCCCAGCACTCACAAAGGGTCCTCTCCACCCTCTCAAACGGTCCTCTCCACCCTCCCAAACGGTCCTCCCCATCCTCCCAAATGGCTTCCCAACACTCACAAAGGATCCTCTCCACCCTCCCAAATGGTCCTCCCCACCCTCCCAAACGGCCTCCCAACACTCACAAATGGTCCTCCTGGACATCCTGGACTCATGGTGGGGCCACTAAATGCTACACAAGTGTACTTCAGTTCACAGAGGATAAGGGCCACACACCTCAAGAGGAAAGTTGCTGAAGTGTGAGAAATGGGTGGCAGGTTCTTGCAGGAGGGACGTCTTGCAGATAGGTTATCGCATACCAAGAAACCCATCTCAAAGACTGTGGGAAGCTCTAAAAAGTGCTGCCAAGGGTGCACGAAGAGAGGATACCGTGGTTTTGACAATAGTGAGGATTAGTGCAGTTCGGTCTCATGTCATTCTGATCCGGGTGGCCTGTTTTAGCTGGGGTTATCAAGCATGATTCCCTCTGCGGTTTTCTCTTTGTCGGGTACTGCATGCATAACTTCCCCTTCTTCCTCATGGGCCGTCAACTCTTCCTTCACCACTACTTTCCTGTGCTGTACTTGCATTCCTGCTTAATTGTGCTGCATTGTTCTCGAATCTTACGAAGAACTCAATAAATACCTTGCCGCCATTGAATCCTGTGCCGCAGATGCATGTTCTGGCTTTCAGCACATTCTTAGAGATGCAGGCAGTCATCTTGTCTTGACCCCCATCCCCAATCAAAATCAGCATGATCATAGCCCTTATTCTGCCAATCCTAGCATCACTGTAGAACCCCCACCTCGTTCATATAATCGATCTCATCATCGTTTAGTGATGCCGCAGTCCGGTTCTGAACTTCGGTTCGGACCTGAACCCTCCCGGACCGGACCGTGGGTTCGGTCCTGGGTTCGAAATAGTATAAGGACCGAACTGATTATTAAGTTCAGCGTTCGGCTGCTGCCTGAATACTGTGAACCCGTTCGAACCCGTTCGAACCCGTCTGAACGTGTTCTCATATTCTTTGCATGATCCACCAATATATCTGCTCTGATCTTCTGGCAACCGGCATGTCGATCGATCTCGGGACAATCAATAGCGGATCGGACTTCGCAGCCAAAACACCCAACACATTTCCATTGGCGAGATCTGACTTCCCTGGTAATCTACTCGATGTTCTGGTAAGCCTAATGTTAAACAAATGTTAATCTTTATTCAGACTTCAATGGTCTTTATTTTCAGAACATATTCTCAGGTTTCTCGTTCTGGTACTTCAAGCTTCAACACCAAGTAATTGCATGGCAACAGGATGTTCAAGGTGCGTCATTTTTTTGATCTCTTATCATAAAATTTGGAATAAATGAGCTACTTACTACAGGTTCAATCTTCACCCTCCTTGCTGCACAAATGTCGTGCGCACTTGGATCTGACGGCCAACTCAAGGATGCTAGTGCCATCGATTGGTACAATGATCCTGACGATGACACGCCCATGCTTCCTCCACCTCCACCTCCTGCATCCAATGGCAAGCTAACTGCCTTTGTGTCTCGCTCAGGCCGAGCTGTTAAACCGACAGAAAAAATCCGCGATGCTGGCAACACGACTCCAGCCAAACGAGTGGCTCCAGCGCCTCCCCAAGGACAGCCTGCACCCAAGCGAGTGCAACGTGGGTCCCGTCTGGTCCGTCACCATGATGACGATGACGACGAACCTCCTGCACTAGAGGATTGTTCAGATGATGAAGAAGAGGCTGAAGACAATGACGGGGAGGAAGCTTACGAGCGGACCAAGGTATTTGGAGACAAGGACCGTGAGGATCGCAAGCATAAGAAGAAAGAGGAGCGCAGTGGGGATTTGAAGGTAGTATTTACTCAGGAGAAGGGACGCATCAATCCGCACACCCAAGAACCCGAAGATGGCTGGTGGTGCGAGATATGCAGGTATGTTTTTACTTTTACTTTGAACGTCACACACATAACTAACTTTGTCAATTCAAGAGCCAATGATGTACCCACCAATCAGTGCTTTTTCAAAGGCAGTGTTTCGACTCGCCACACCCATATCGCTCGAAATGCGAAGTGTCACTTTCCAATATACCGCGACCGCTGCAAAGAACGAGGTATCAAGATGCATGATCGGGCGATACCTCCTAACTGCAAAGCAACCGACGACTTGCAGAAAACGTTAGATGCCTCCCTCACGCCTAAAATTCCTGAATTCACCAAGACCGGTCTAATGGATTACATTGTTGAGCTTATCGTGTCTGAGGACGAGGTGAGTGTTTTTTTTTGTAATCGTGACTTAGGATGTTCATGCCATAGATAGGCATTCCAACTCGTTGACAAGGGACCCTTTCGCCGGCTCCTTCAATACCTATGTTGTATTAACCTACTGTATAACCAGGAACCTGCCAATGCACAACAATCGTTTTCGGCGACTCGTGAACCTACTGTATGGCGCGCAATTCCAGTCCTCGAGTATCTCCAACAAACTTGGCAAAACATGGCTAGTTCTTCGAAGTTTGACGACTTTTCATCCGCAATCAACTCTGGCCTCGACAATATTCGCAAATGGTACCACAAGATTGACGAAACTGATGTTTATTTTGTTTGCCTCGGTATGTGTTTTATTTACTATGATGCCCTATCTAATGCACAATGTAGCGCTTGATCCTAACTATAAGGTGGCATATGCGAAGGGTAAATGGGAGCCTCACGACTTCGACGAGGGCATGAGAAGCTTGCGGAAGGTTTTTGACAAATATTATCATCACAACTCCTCGCCCGCTGCTGCAGAGCCGTCTATTGCAGCTCCTGCCTCGCTTGCTCGCCATGGGTCATACGGCCATAGCTGGATGCGCGATGCTGTCAAAACTCGTGTCGCAAATGACACCGCAAATCGAAGACCTCGCCAGGAGCTTGACGACTACCTTGCTGCCCCATTAGAGGATGTTGAGAATATAGTGGCGTGGTGGGGTGTGAGTTTTTTCGCATCGCATTTCCTTGCAAGTTGACTCATTATGCCTTTAGCACCATTCCGTTCAATATCCCACCATCTCACGCATTGCAAAGGATTACCTCGCTATTCAAGGCTCTGCCGTTGCATCTGAACGAGCCTTTTCGAGTGGCGGCATCACTGGGACTGCGCGCCGTAATCGTTTGTTGCCAACAACATTCGAGGCCCTTCAGTTATTGAAGAGTGGGTACCGTCAAGGCCACATTTCTGCAACGGTTCAAGCTGAGTTTGCTGCTGCTCACGAACACTATGCCATGGACGAAATTTAGCTACTCATTTACGGTTCATGTATTTCTTGCAATTTTTGTCAAATTATATGTAGCGTTCGAGCGTTCAAACGCGTTCTGAACTTGAACCGAACGCTTGTGAACGCGTTCATAAGGGTCCGGTCCAGCGTTCGCCCTCCTTGCCTGAACGCGACCGATGGTCCAGTTCGGCGTTCGCATTTAGAGGCCTAAGAACCGAACCGAACCGGACTTCGGCACCACTATCATCGTTACACCTCCTCTTCACTTAGTTCTTCTGCCCTTCCTCCAGGCCCGCTCCCTCCTCCACCATCCACTTGCTTTTGTTTGAAGTTGCGACGTGCAGGAACAAACGGAAGGCTAGATAAAATGAGTGTATACTCAGTCGCGTACTCGTAGTGTAGCGGACTGAGGTGTGAGTAACTCTAATGTGACTATGTACTTGCGTGATTAGGTAAGCTGGTACTTGATGTACGATAAACAAACTATCAACAACACTCGCGGCGTCCGTCCTCGCTCAGGCAGCTTCGATGACCCTTCTTGTCTTATCGCACAACCTCAACCTCCCTCCAAACGACCACGTAACGAAGGTGGAGAATATGACCACAGGCCCCCCCTCTTGGTAAGTTCCCTCTCATACCACCTTTCTATCTCCTCACATTCCCCAGGCTACCTCCATGTCATGCGGACGCATCCCTGACATGGATCCACACCCCCAACAGCTTCACCAGATTCAACATCTCAATCACCACCTTAGCATTCAACCTACTCATAAATCTCACTCCCGCTCTAGCAGCCACTCTAGTATTCGTGCTACTTCGCAGGACATCGAGGATCTCCTCCTTGACGCTGCCACTGACGAAAGGAGCGTCTTAAATGCTCGTGATCAACAGCCACAGTCTCCTCGTGCCGTCTTGGCTGCCCACCAGTCAAGAAATATTCCCGTAGGTCCATTAGATCAGCCTGGCGAGCTCAGGACCTATCAAACCCATATTTTTGCCCCTCCCGTTACCGGCGCCCCCCAAAAGAAGGGCAAACCAGGGTCAAGTGCAAATATCAGTGCGTCCCTTTTTAATAAACGGATCTCGAGTTGATGACGTAGCGCCAGCTCACAATGGCTCCCCACTAACACCTCCTAACGCCATTGTCACTCCCATCGCACCAGTACCTCCGCCTCCTGTTCCCCCCACAACATCGTTCCCCCCCACTAACTCTATCGGTTAACGCATCTGCCGCCAATGTGGTTTACCAGGGCGCTACAAAGACAACAAATGCGTCGAAAAATGGGGGCCTGGGCCAGAAGGGCCAAGTACTGTGTGCGACCGTTGCAGACAAAAAATGAAGCGGGTAGAACGGCGGGGAACGACCGATGCAAATGTGGCTGGCAGTAGCAACGCTAGTGCAGCTCGATTGCACCGTACAGATACCATTCCTGTTGGTACGATTACTGGGACGCAAAGACAGGCGCAGACACAGTCGCAAGTTTTTCCAAGCTCAGCGTCTTTCGTGCCGCCTGTGCTTTTACAGGACAAGAAACGCAGTGGTGGGTCTGCAAAGGACCGCGAGAGAGATCGGAACCGCGACCCTCCCTCCCCGCCTGCGATCGCTACTCTCCAGACCACAGACGAGGAAGACCCTGGACGAAGACGACGGGGTGCGGTGTCCTCTGGTGGGTGAAACATCCTCCATTCTATCACCCCTAGTTGACACACACCTCTCAGCGCAACATCTTCCTTCTCCCCACTCCGACCCCAACACAGATCCAGACGCAGACGGCGAAGGTGATGCGGATGTGGATGCAGAGTTGAGAGAAGCAGCTGATGCTGCAGCTGACCACCGCAGTGCGTCTTCGACTGGCATGAAGGAGGAAGACATGGAAGTTGGGGAGTAAGCACATGTCCATTACAGCGGAGGCCAACAGAAAAATTCTTGAATACCCTAGGCGGCGAGAAGATAAATGCTGACATTCCTGCGCGTTCATGTGGGTTGCGCTTCCTTGATTGGCGTCCTCGCTCCTAGACTCCGCTGTCTTGTTATTTCTCCTCCACCTCCGGTGATTTCGCCATTGATTATCGTCCAGTCAGATCTCTTTCTATCACCTAATGCAAACCATCCAATCGGATTACCCCACACCCCAATCATATGTCCTATCCATCCTGGTCTCGCTGTCTGCAACTGTTGTTCCCGTGCTTTTTTTGTTTCATTTTTTGTATTTTTCTCCTTCTGTTTCACGCGGTTCATCGTCCATCGTCCATCGTTTCATGCTACCTGTATCAATTCAACTAGTCCGTGTCGAGTCGATCAGTCCGCGTCAAGCCAACAGGTCTGCTTTGTCGACGCCGCGCATCTCACATACCACCTACTCGCTGTATCACAAATTTTATGAACCGATCCGCACTCACGCCCCCCAACCAACGTTGCGGCAGTCAGGATACAAATGTTTTACATGATGCTTGCCTGAATTTAATGTGCGTTCGTATGACGAGTGTCTGAAGGTTAAACGTTAAGCCTTGAGCCTGGTGGTGTTCGCACGTTCGGCTGCAAGGTGCGTGCTTGAAAGCCTCGTGTGTCATCCTCTGAGTTCAGCCAGTGTGTATATTGATAATGTAGCACAATTTTAAATGAGGTAGAGGTCCCGTGACGGGCTATTTTGTAATGAAAGCACTTCGCTGATTTGAATCGGCGGATGTGCTTAGTAACCGTGCACAGGTTCAGGAACTGGTTCGGTGGGCTTATGGAATCAGCTGGGATGCATCAATTGATGGCGCAGCACTGTCTGCACGCTTGCAGGCGGATAAGAAACCACCGGTCTTAAAACCGAGTCGTGAGATATGTAATGGAAGCTGCAGAAACTCACGCTGTTCTTCCTCAAACAAGCGATTTCTGGCAGAATGAGTTGGCACTGTTGGCAGCCGCCTCCATAGTTGCTGAGAGATTCTGGCGTAGGGGATCCTGCCCTGCATCTAACTTTGCCCAGTTGGCTCGTCTGCGAGCGACGGAACGACCACCATCCACCGAAGGATAAAGTGTTGGAGACAGACTCGGACTCGGAGGAGCTGAAGTGCCAGCAAGGCCCGTGATAGTGACAGTTAAGTCGACAGCGGAAGAAGAACTTCGGGTTGAATGACTGAGAGATGAATGATGTTGGCTGTCCAGATGCTGGCCATCCATAACATATGCGTCACGGTAGCCTCCGTAGCGTTGATGCAACGTCGAGAGAAAGTCTGTACAAACATTGGAATATCTTTCAGCAGTGCAAGAGAAGAAATATGTTGTATTAATTGGATTGATAATTTTCGCATGCAATCCTACATGGGCGAGTGACAATAGGTGACAATGTTAAGCACTAAGCGGTTATAAGACAGAGCCTTGCAATGCCCAGTGACATGGCGCCTGTAAGGCATGTAGCCATATTGGAACTCTACGCCAGGCTTACAGTATTTGCCGAGACCTTGTCAGCTTCTGCCACTTTTGCTGATGGAACACAGCAGGAAAAACGAGGAGCGTTGTGATGGGTGGATTAAATGAAGAATCGGACACCTCAAAGGCCGCCGTGCAGTGTACGTTAGCGCAACCGCGTGTCAATGGTGAGGTCGACCTGACGCGAAGGATGTAAATCTAAGGAGTGAATTGACATCGTCAGCAAAGCAGACTGACCTAAAGCGAGGGTATCATTCATGATGCGGCAATCCCCGATTTTCCAGTGCGGGAACTTCTTGCCTTGTATGCGTCAACGTCTCTCTTCAGTTTGTATATTTACCATTCCCTTTGTGGAATGCACTACACCGAGGTGTGTACTTACTATTCCATGGAAAACAAAAGTTCCGACCCTGTAGCACAGTGCCTATCAAGAAAGAACAGACTGGTTAGCACTCACCGCAAGTACTACAGCGAATTGTCGATTTGGAAGTAATTGTCGGCAAGTTACAGAACATGGTGCGTTCGATCACAAAGCACTTTCTGACACTGTACAGTGTTGTACTAGGCAACTCCAGGCTCTCAGCATCATACTGTGGGGCTGCTGGAACGTGGCATCGGCATATGGCCGACGCAACTGCCCCGGTACGCTGAAGCGGTCATGCTGTGAGTATGCATATAATCTTGTGATAGTATTCAATTTCAATGACATGCTTAGTACGGATAATGAAATTGACGATACACTGATCCCTCCGAGGCAGATTTATCTCTCTTCGTCAGTCACCTATGTTCCCGCCAATCTCCTTTAACGCCATCTACAGGCCCCCCATGATCAGGGATTGGCAGGAACTTGTCCACCCACTGGGCGGTACATATTACTATAACAACAGAAAGGTGCGTTCTTGTAGTACAACTCATGTAGTCATCTAATGGACGTTTAGAATGCCTACACTTCGATGAACATTGGTCATTACCAGGATCTACAGAGGCTCGATGATTTCATCAATGCATCACGATCGGCTGCGAAAGAAGATGGGTGGGTGCTGGTAGTGTACCCGGCTATTTTTATGGGAGAGCAGAGGTTTCAATACTACTATGTGGTCCCGGACTACCAGATCATCACCTGGTTAGAGGATATGGATGGTCACATCCTTTTCGGAGAATGTGTCAACCCAAGCAAATGGCGCCATAAAAGTATGTTGTATTCACATTGCGTTTTCATTCGCTCATTATGCAGGACTTGAACTGGAGGCCCAATATTGGCGAGTGGCTGACCTACTATGTCGTTTAATCAAAATGAACTTACTGGATTGTCGCTCACCACTTCACAGGAAACATTTCGAATTCTTTCCGCACAATTTCCGAATGAACACCTCACAAGTGAGACGCATAAGGAGAGAGATGGGCTGCTATCTCGGAGGTGAGCCCGGTGGTACTACAGCTACAATCAGAATAACCGATTCAAGCACAGAAGCAACGACTTTAAGTCAATCCACCGCCGCTTCCATGTTCTGGACGTTAGACCAGATGAATCAAGTTGTCAATCAACTGGCCAGTATCGGTATGCATGTCTGCACTGTCCAACTAGCATGTTGATTGACGACAAACAGAAGACCTTGCAGAAAATGACTCTATTGAGGAGACCGGTGTTGTATTCTGTTGTGCGTGTGCTTGTGAAAATTAAACGGTCGAAATACTGATCTCTTTGTTAACAGGCAGAATATTGTACATACTACGCAAGTTGCTACTTCTCATACATAAGGCGTCATTGATTTGTTAACGCACATAGGCCATTACCAATATCTCAATCGCCATAACCAACCTGAGGCTCGCCTGATTCGAAAGCACGCTGTGAAAGAGAGGCCTCGAAATAATAGGCTTTTTTCGTTCATCGGCAATGCTGCAGCTATGGTGCTGTGCGTGCCAGTCACTATTGAGCGCATTCAGACCACTTCTGTTGATGGAATTGTGAATGGTGTAGAAGTTCGACGATTTGTCAACGACTTCAGCAGCCAAGCTAAAAGTCAAATAACCCTGGTACGCTTTTGCCAGTATCACAGACAAGTACACCCCCTTACTCATCCCTACAGGCAGGTGTTTCAATGGCCCTAGACGTCGCCATCCTTGCTATTCCGGGTTTAGGAACATCAGCAATCGCACAGACGCTGTGCTCCTGTTCCTTGCTTTTAGGTGTCGGCTGCATTTTTGCAGGAAATATGGTGCAACACTTCGGCGAGAGAATGGGATCCCTAGATTTTGCGGTTAGCTTTACTTCACGTTTCTGCATCCTGACCCTGACATTGTCCGCTAGGCATATTACCTTCGTAAGAAGAAAATGATGCTTATCATCATTACAAGCATACCCACTTTTTTTTGTGTACTAAGGTAAGCAACCTTCTGGTCATGATCACGTTGCATCGCTCATAGACTGGTTAGTGTGATCGGGTCCATCTTGGGATTTCTTTCAGGTGTCATTACGGACTTGAGTCCATCTGCACCCATAATTATTGCATGCATCGTTACTCTTTGCATCGTGGCGTGTCTCTTAGTTGTATTGGTGATTGCTAGCTATGGTCCAAGTCTGGCTCGGATGCGGCCACAGTAATATCTCTGTCTTCAAAAATCTAGAGGATGTAGCTATAGGTATTCACATTCTCAATTACAACATCAGAATGCAGACTACATGCAATCTCGAACTGGGCGTGGGTCGTGAGCGCGCCATTACCATCAGAAGCAGTGACAATTTCGGACCGCAAACCTGGGCCCGAGTGGGTGAGCGAGTGAGCAATCTGCAAAGAGTTACCACGGACCGGCCAATTCCTACATATCCTCGAAGTTCCCGCACTGGAAAATCGGGGATTGCCGCATCATGAATGATACCCTCGCTTAAGGTCAGTCTGCTTTGCTGGCGATGTTAATTCACTCCTTAGATTTACATCCTTCGCGTCAGGTCGACCTCACCATTGACACGCGGTTGCGCTAACGTACACTGCACGGCGGCCTTTGAGGTGTCCGATTCTTCATCTAATCCACCCATCACAACGCTCCTCGCTTTTGCTGCTGTGTTCGCAGTTCCACGCGTCGTCAGTTTCGAGATTGTTGGACTCGTCTCTGCCAGCTGTGCAACTTTCGTCTCGCTATATCTTGTTCCATCTTTGATCACCGGCACGATGTTCTGGATGCTGAAATGGCTGAACTCTACGTAGAACTCAAAAGGTCAGTCGATTCAGATATCAAGCTACAACACAAGAAAACGATGAGATCACCGTGAAATGCTTCTGCATAAACAACGTGACCGAACCAGCCCACGGCGTACAGCAATAGTCATATTATTATGTCTTCACTGTGGACGAAAATATGTGGGTACCATTGCTTGGAACAGTACGTAATGTAATTCCGATTATCATCAGTGTTTTTTTGGTCAAAAAGCATTGCACGACTTCTCTTGTACTCAGTTTTCCATTGTGCACCTAGGGTTCCGCAAGGGTAACACCGCGGGTCGGAAACTCAACACCGTACCCGTACCCGCCAACACCGCACCCGCCACGGGTACGTGTACACACCGACCCGTAAGCACCGCGGGTACAGGCCTGCACGTATGTTATTCCATCACTGTCTGTGAAATCGGCGGTAGTTGCACGGAAGCCGGCTAATTCTTCCATCTGTAGGGTGCGGTCAAAGTGGAACTTTTTCTTATTCCTGGTAAAGGCAGCGACTTTTCGAGGACATGCGAGAGGCATAAGGTGCCTGAGGAGGTCCTGGTGGCAAGACTCGTAGGATGACATTTGGTATTGCAGCAACTCCTTCCAATCTATTTCAAGGGACGTCTAGGGTGTTGAACGCGAGCCCTCCGGTGCGAGTTTTTAATTGCATGTATGCGGCAGCGTATGATGTCGGCGCCCGATCAGCGAGTGGAGAAGAACCTCTAATAGTGTGGGGCGCAGGCAATGGTCGTAAAGGAGGGCCAAATCTTCTTGAGACACCAGAACTACACCGTCTGCACTGTAGAGCCGGGGAAAGAAGATCCGCACTACATGCCTTTGTTGGACCTTTCCCAATGGCACGTTAGGAATTATGCATGCAATCGAGCGTGGGTCAGATCACAATATATGTGTGTGGTACGTACCCTGGACCCTACACTGAGCCTGGGAGCGGCATGTATACGATGAGGACGCCCCTACCGTATCCATCTCAGAAATGCGCGCAAAGTGGATGCATTGTCAGATGTACTACCTTCTGGCATGTTTGTAGATCGATGCAGGCGTCCCTGAAATTGAAGCATGGAATACCTATAACTGTCACCAAGGCAGTAAGTTTTATGCAATATTACTGTTATGATTGGAGCGTGTATTCACTTGGTACGTCCTGATGCCAATGGTCATTTATCCATCACTGGCCTAATTGGTTGGCATTTTGTAATATGATATGATAGGAGATGGGATTATTGGTATCAGCCTGAGCTCGTATATGCATCCCTGCACACTTTGTCAGTTAAGAATTTTTGCAATAACACGATGGCTTACAGCGCGCGATGCTGATGATCTTCATAGATCATCGGAGGCTCCCCTATGTAAATATGTGTGTCAGTCCTAGTAACATGTAATTCTAGAAGGCCAAGAGGTGGTTGGTATTGTGAGGGGCATGATTAGGGTCATGGACTATGGTATCAGCTTGAATAAGCTTCATCTCTGCGCATCATTTAGTTTGAAGGTTTCTCCATAAAACAACGACTCACCCTGCGCAATGCCGATCTTAGGCGCTGTGTCAGGTTAGCGCAACCGCGTGCACAGTCGCGTATCAACCGCTTCATCAGACACGGTGTGGGCGTGTTGGGGACCTCGAGTCTGTAAGTCAGGAACTGCGTCACGGTGACGTGGTACTGAACACATTACCGCCTTTGACGCGAGGTATTGAAGTTGCGTCTGTAAAATGGGAGTTTTGGTATGGGTGAGAATGACCGATAAGCTTACGATGTTGTCGACGTTAATGCTGACGTGAGGACTATGCAAAACGCGGGACATGTTTTTTGGCTGTCATTTTACATAATATCAATAGGGGCGTTGGAAAGATCGATCAATTTTCTTACCGTAATTGTTCCGTTTATAGCACAGTATAGTGGTGTGACTCGTGAGTGGTCGATGAAGATGTGACAATTAATCGAAGCAAACAATTATCAATAATGACATTCAGTCTCAGATCCAATATTATGTAATGATATTGTCGCCGTTTCCTAGACTCTGGTGTATTTCTTCTCAAACCTTTAGACCTTAAGACTGTGGAGTCGAACGATTCACCAATGGATCGTCATTCTCACTCGCGGTAGCCAGTGGGTCGAGGCTATCGCGTCTCGTCCGTTCATGTTCTGGACGTTAGACCAGATGAACCAAGTTGTCGATCAACTGGCCAGTATCGGTATGCATGTCTGCACTGTCCAACTAGCATGTTGATTGACGACAAACAGAAGACCTTGCAGAAAATGACTCTATTGAGGAGACCGGTGTTGTATTCTGTTGTGCGTGTGCTTGTGAAAATTAAACGCTCCAAATACTGATCTCTTTGTTAACAGGCAGAATCTTCTGACCATCGGAGTAGGCGGACATCCAACTGTCCTAACATACGTAGCGCTTCACGTTTTACAATGTCAACAGTTATCGAGTCCACGCTTTTCTGATGACCACGGTTCTGTGCGGGTGGCTGTGTATACTAGCTGGAAGTTGACCTTCGTGAGTACTGATTAGCATTGAAAAGAGAACGAACGACTACATATTTTCTTTCGTCTATGGCCTGTCTATCCTGTCAGGGCCAAGTTCCTCATAAACGATGGATTTTAATGCTGCATAATCGGTGGGAGTACCCTCGCGCAATTCAGACACTCGGTGACGATCACGTTTGTCGCAAATTATGCCTTGCCACATGAAGCTTAAGTGTTATGCCAGATCAGTGTTGTGCAACTTCATTCTTACCCACAAATTATTAGCCTGAGTGCATCTTAGGAGCGATCACCTCTGGCTTCGAGGCAACAAACTAGCAACTACAAATCATCCTGTCATGAAAAACTTGCCGAGATCACCGAGATCTCTAATCTTTATTTACTGACCTTTTCCATCGCAGTGTTCCTTTGATGCTTACCTGCGAGAGTCCTGCCAGACGGCACTTCGAGTATTGTGTCACAATGTGCCGCATCAACCACATATATCCAAAGAAAAAGATGCAAATGACTCGGATATATGGTCTATGACCCGAAAAGACTCCCTCTGACGCCAAAACTTTGGTGAGTTGCATGAAGCCCCAAGCGCTAGCACTCGCTCAAATTTACATACTAGTGATCTTCTGTGCGGCTATCTTCATTCATTTAGGAGAGACCATTTTGCAGGTTGCGCTAATGGTGGGGTCAACCTGACTCCCTAGTGATTATACGCATCTAGCGCTGTGTCAGACGCCGCCGCTATGCAGAACAAGGCTTATCTATGATGGAACACGAGGTTCAGCGCCTATGAGAATCAGATTCTATGGATATAAACCGACTAGTGAGCTCGTTTATAGATCGTCTTTTTTGTTTCACTCACCTCCCTTGTTGCTTAACAACCTCTTTCTCTTCTACAGAACCTCTGAGGTTCATTAATAGCAAGTCATGTCCGCTATTACCACGGAACGAGCGCAGAAGGCATTGTATGATGCCCTAACAAGTTCTAAATCGACGTCGGCTAGAATGCTCAAAAATGTGGACCAGGCCGGTCCGTCGCTGTCACTCCATCCGCCCACTTAACAATTAGATCATCGCGTCCTCGCATAGGGAACTTAATCTCCAAGTGGAGAGGCAAAGAAGGTGATGGATGCCTTGGATGCTCTGCAACAGATCCATCCTTTTGTTAGTGGTGAGTATTCAACTTGTCGACATTACTACTTCGGCTAAGATGACTTCCAGTGGCTATAATCGCTTTCAAGGCTGTCGTGAATTTTGAAATAAGGCGAAGAGAGAACGATCGCACAGTTTGTTTGATGCTTGCAAAGGCATTTGATATGATGAATATGCTTCTTCAGTTCGTTGGTTGATGCTCACTCAACACAAATTTCGCTGATTCGATCCGTTGATAGACTTAAGGACACTAGAGACCCGGACATTGTAGGACCTCGCGGCACTATTCGGGGCCGACTGGATGGTGTCTTGGATAAAATGAAGCGCAATGTCGAGGATTGCGGGAATGCCACTACAAGTCGAAATTCGTCGGTTAGTTGATCTCGAATTCTTAAATTTCTCGCCGGATTGATAATTGCATCCTGAAATTCTTCAAATCATCCCATTGGGCGGATAAGTTCCTCGTGATTAGCGGGAACTTTTCCCAGTGTATACAGGAACTTCGGGATGCCTTGGCCATTAGGACGGCGTTGGGAGTCGACACT
Source organism: Suillus fuscotomentosus (assembly GCF_016647785.1). NCBI lineage: Eukaryota > Fungi > Basidiomycota > Agaricomycetes > Boletales > Suillaceae > Suillus > Suillus fuscotomentosus. The sequence goes on along the minus strand of NW_024539646.1, from coordinate 98,511 downwards.
GCGATCAAAAGCTGGAGGATCTCACCAAGATGCTAGGTGAACGCGAAGCGAAAATCGCGAAAGGAGAGAAATTTCACGGTGCAATGGCTCAATATTTTGAAACCGAACGCGAAAAGAGATTTGCGAAAGAAGTGATCATGCGCGGTGGAATGGATCCAGGTTTCGAAAGCGAAGACAGGTTAACGGAGCTAGTGAAATTCGCCAAGCATCAGGAAGCACAGATTCAAGCACGCTCTGATGCCCCATCCAAAGATGTCAGCAAGCCTGCTTCACAAACCCCATCGGCGCACGGATCGGTTGCGGAGCAGTACCGCCTTCGTGCCTCGCTGCTTCACGAATTGCGCACTCCTGTAGCCAGCTCACTCGACGAGACTCGTACGCTCTTCATGTTCAAGCTCGATAAACAGACAGCCGAGATCAAAGATGCCATCAAGGATTCTGAAACGCGCATTATGTCGGCTCTCGGCGCCAAATTTAAACGGGTCAAGGGTCCAGTAAGGATTAAGAAACTCGATTCTATGCATCACTAACTCGGTCAATCTCACTAGCATCTCCAATTTATCTGGAAAGAAATGGCACGTCTTTGTGCAGGCGTGATCGAAGCACATACTTATCATCTTCAAGAAATGATCAACAAGTGTCAAGATACTATACTTCATCGCAGAACTCCATGATTATTTCACGCAACGTTTCTCCAACCTGCATAATGATGCTCCACGCCCAAAAGTGACATCAAGTACACCCCACACTCAGTCTCCTCCAGTAGGACCATGCAGACGAGTGGTGCTTGAAATATCTGTCAGTTTTCTACATTTTGAGTTTATCCGAAGTCTTCGACGAGGACGCAAATGGCTTGATCAGCGTAAGGGAAGTTAATGCCTTTACTTCCGCGATACTTCCGGGCTTGATTGTACCTCAAGCACTTGCATACTGGGCTGCAGGTGAGTATTTTGGTCATTGTCGTCAGGTCGAACTTGGAGCGTTTACATCAGCAAAGGTTGGAGAGTGGATAGCCAACATTACCACACACGAATTGAACAAGTCTTGCACAGCATGGTTCATGCGCAAGCAGACGTACTGCCGGTAAACGGGAGGTGTATCGCCTTGTACTTGGATTCAGATGCTATCCAGGGTTTGGCGCTTTTCTCACCTCTGAATGCGGATATTTACACATGCAAACAGGCATCAAACGGCTCGTGCGCTCTCTTGCAGAGCTTGGGCCAGAGGACTCAGACTTAGATCTCACGCGATTGTCTGATAGATATCGCAACGTTCAGGAGAAGGACTTGGTGAAAAGACTTGACACTGTAAAGTATGAAATCGACTCCAAAGATTCCTTCAAACTTTTCGGATCTGATCGCATCGAAAATGTGAGTCGTCGTTCACTCAACGTTTGTACCGAATACCCACATGAATGTTTGTTCAGTTCTTGCTGCCAGTGCTTTACCTCGTTACGAGGAGGCATCTACAAATCATGAAACTCGCCAGGACAGTAATTCTTGTGGATAGAGAATTTGAATGTGCAACTCAAACGATATCTGATATATTGGAAGCGGTGGATCTGCGTGTTGAACAACTGGCAGGTACGCTCCTAAACTCACGGTTGTGATACGCTTTTCCTTCTACAACAGAATCATTTCGCCAGCAAGGAACAGATGCAAAAGCAAGGTTCACGTGGTATGCACACAGCTTGGTGCGTAGAGACAGCAACAGTGTATTTATTTCCGGTCCCTGACGCCCCGCAATAGTACAACTTTTGGTACAGCCCAGAACGAACCGCAGACGACGCTGAATGTTGGGAAGCCCATGATTTTGAGCTTGACGACACTGAGCTGGAGATTGATAAGACAGCGTTGAAACTTGGTCCCTTCAGTCTGACAGAGGACCAGGAATTGTTAGAAAGGCCTGTGAAGCTCGTCGCATATGCCCTTAACCAGCAGCCTGAAGATCCCAAGGACGAATATATCCGTTTGTGGTGCTTGAATAAGCTCCACAATAAGAGAAAGTCGTTCCCTTTGGAAACCTCACCTTACCTATCGCCCGAGCAACAACAAAGGTTCAAAGCCCTGTCCAAAGGGCTGCCTGAATCAGATGTCCAACGCTGGAGTTCATTAGCTGAACTTGAGACACACAAACGATTGTTTGAGTAAGTACAGCTTCTGTTACCTATCATTCTTCGACTATCTACTTATCTGGTGTTCAGGTGTTGCTGCGACGCATGCCACTCCCTTATTACTGATGTATATCACCGTTGTATAGACTGCGATGATGGTGAGTGCGATTAAAACAACAATACAACTGGATCATATCTAGACGGGTATGATTTGTGTTCAGAATGCCAATCTCTACCAATTTCAAAACACAAATATCCATCGGACCACAAGGCGACGCACAACTTGCTTGTTTTCCGCATGGTGCTCCCTTATAGTCGCTGCAGCCGGGTTCGGTGGCATGCCAGGAATTTCTTATCTGATATTCTGCCCACCACAACACCACCGGAAGACGTATGCCAAACGCAATCAGACGGACCTGAACTTCCGCATCCGACAGCAGCCACTCGAGCAGATGATTCTTTCGCATCTGTTGATTTGCGGGGAGGTGATGAGAAGCTCAATGGGAACATGCAGTAGCATTCGAGAGGATACTTGGAACCTCAGCCGCGAACGAGGATGCCTATTCTTGTGCTGAATGCGACGTCAAGATGAAGGGCACTTTTTATGTATGCTTTAACTGCGGAGGTCAGATTTCCATCCGTCTAACAGGGCACAAAGCTTGACAATTATTACAGAAAGCCATTTCCCCATTGCCCTATGCGGCGATTGTGCATTTCACGATGTGTTCAACGTGGCCACAGATCACCACCCTTACAAACACTGGCTGGTCAAGATTAAAAGACCGAGTTCAAGATACAGGCATCGAAACGTCAGTCGAACCTTTGGCTAACGTGGACGAGACTACTTCGCTTTCCTTACGAGTCGATAAGCTGGCTGCGATGGTGGAATCTCGCTTCGTGGGACAAGATCTCCGACTTAGTGCACTTGTGAAACAGGTTGAACAGCTCGTGCATAGCATAGCTGCGTTGACGGGAAAAGCAGAGCTTCCTTCTGAATCCGTCACTGTTTGATTGGCTCATAATTTGACAGACTGTTGTATTTGATTCTCGCTGTCTCCGTAACCTTGTACTAGTATATATCGATCAGTACAGAATTGCTATGTCCTTCGTGCGAGCGTGCCGCTGTACCCGCTCAACTACATCAGTGAATTGATGAGACTTTGGTATTGTAGCCGTGCGAACTGTAGGAAAATATAATTCTGCTCTACTAAATATGATCATCTAGACTGTGAAAATTTTGAGTTCTCGATACATAGCCATCAGTGCCTGCAAATTTAGAGTCACATGAGTAGTGCACAAAAATATGATGACATTCCTGCATTGCAGTCGATGAGGGGTGGTAGTATACTGGTGGCAATCATTTTGAGTATTGTCATTTTGTCTTACTTTTGCTTTGCATTATAATCTCATCTAAGACATTCCCGTGGGAGGTGCCTTTATCACTCGTCAACAAATGTAGAATAGCATGTGACTTTGTAATGAAGTTGTGACCTGTGGCAATGAAGATCAGCATAGGACAGTGGTGTACTTCCCTCATACCTCTCGGATGCTCTCATTTTTCATCACATATGGTTAGAATTAAGTAGGGAATAGCATGGGTATCCTCAACCCACATGGGTCGTGGGTGTGGGTACCTCTGGGGTGTGGGTGGGGTCTGTACTTTGGGTACCCATACCCCTACCCACACCCTGGTGGTGGGTATGTAAGCAAACATGACTTATTTTGAAACTTAGTAACACACATTAGACATGAACCTTAAACTCTAATCCTAAACACAGCACCCTTACGATCATCACAGCATGGATCACATTTTTCTCAGGTGCTGCCAAGCGTATTACAAAACTCACGGACAAAGCTAAAGCTGCGCTAGATGAGAAGCAGGAAGGCTCAAACAAATGAAAGAATAATGAAAGTACTGCTACTAGTACACATTCCAAGAAGGCCAAGTCAAATTGGGCAGTAGTTCATACCAAGGAAGAAGAAAGTGTGTTACATCATGGTCCTATTGTCATCAGCGATGATGAGGGAGGAGCGGGTATGAATACCGACGAGGACAAGGATGAAGTGAGCGCGGATGAGGAAGAGTGTGCGGAGGATGAACTCAGTAAGGCCGATTTCACTAGTCCAAGTAATACAAGCTCATATTAGCTAAAGAACAGTTAATGAAGGAATGGATCTCACCGATCTATGCTTTTTTTGACCCTACACCTGCTATAGAGTCCATTGATGGCTGTCGTGCACATTCCTTCAAGTGTATGGGCAAGGGATGCAAGGTTACGATTTGATGCTTCCTCGACAAAAAAGATGCACAATCCACGGGAAATATGCGGAAACACGTCAAGTCCTGCTGGGGCGATGATGTATTGCAAGCTGCTGATGAAGCCAGGAATGCAGATGAAGTTCGGACCAAGATCATCGCAGGATATCTGAAAGATGGATCAATTACAACCGCATTCAAATGTAAAGGCAAGGGGAAGGTCACTTACTCGCATCATCAGCATACCCGGACCAAGACAAGGTAGGATCACAATGAGACAGAGAATTCTTGCAGCTGATATAGTTGCATTCAGAGCCGAACTTGTTCATTGGGTTGCGGAAAGCCTATGGCCATTTGACATTGTCAAAGACAGGGGATTTCAGTCACTTATGAAGACAGGGAGACCGAAATACTACATACCATCTCCATCGACTGTCTCGTGTGATGTTAGATTGGTCTTTGTGAAGACAAGACAATGAATTGCTAAAATGATAAATGTATGTAGATCAGTTGGACACAAGAGGAAGACTAATGAATCTTACCAGGAATACGAGGGCAAACTTAATTTTATGATGGACGGATGGTCGTCTCCAAACCACCGTGCCCTTGTAGCATTCTCCGCACATCTTGAACACAAAGGTGTGCCTCTAAGTTTACTATAACAATAGGACAATATATTCGACAACATTCCTGCACTCGCACCTCCAAAACCAACTGATCTTGGTGACGAACTTGACCGCTATCTGAATGCTGATGTGGAACATGTTGATGATCCCCTTATGTGGTGGCATGAGCACCACACAACCTTTCCTCGACTCTCCCATATGGCATTAGATTATCTGACTATTCCTGGTACGTGCTAACCTTTTTTTTAGTTAAATTGATATCTAAATTTTGTCTAAAGCTACCTCAGTCGATGTTGAGCGGCTTTTCAGCCATGGATGGCTCATTCTCTCCCATATCTGTTCCCGCTTGAATGTGCAATCAACTCGTGCGTTCTTATGTCTTGGCTATTGGAGCCACTTAAACCTTGTCAAGACCGAGGACATAATGTCTGTAAGCATGCTCACTGATGTGGAGGGTGAGGAACTAGAGCTGGAGGATGGGTGGGATTGCATTATCATCAAGTAGCTACTACATTTGTTTGTATCTCGTAGTTTTTTGACAATTGACAGTACCCACCCATGGGTATACCATCAGTGGGTGATACCCTGGGTGGGTTTGGCCTCATACCCACCAAAAAACCCACACCCACAATGTGGGTGTGGGTATATCATGAGGTATGGGTGGGGGTTGCGCCGCTCATACCCCGGGGTTCACCTGTGCTATTCCCTAGAATTAAGAGACCATCCAAGACCTTGTCGTGGGAGGTGCCTTTAGCACTTGTCAACAAATCTAGAATAGCATTAGACTTCATAACAAAATTGTGACATGCCGCTACCAGCACCACTCTTGCAATGGTTCTTAACCTTCTCTAGCATTGTCAGGGTTTCTCCAAGCGAACTGTTAGCAGACAGAAATGTTTAAAATCAAGTACATTTGCTAATTCCCACCAGGAAATTTAGATACAAAGAAACAGGAGAGCTGAGAGTAAAGCAGTCAGGCCCACATCTATGATTTAATTGTCCTAGGAAAGGCTCTAAAAGTTAAATTCAAAGGACTCAACCCAGATTACACATTATGCCAGAATAGAATCCCCCCTAGCAAACGAAAGGTTTCCCAACTTGGCCATTGGCATATACTTTGGTGATGAGCTATCATCAATCACTGACAGTGAGACGAGTGTCAGATGCGAAGACACGAACACTGACCTTTATCAACACATAAGTCCCAGCGACACAGACGGAAGTGCCGGGAATAATAGTCAACACCACGAGTGTGATCCCAATTGGTGGTTGTTCAAGCCCATCCATGCCACCTTCGAGATGATATTTGTCATGTAACCAAAAGAATTTGGCCAAACCTTATGTGTACCATGCAGCAAAGAGGGCTTCTGTGATGCCAATTAGGTAGGAAAATATTGGGACTGTAATGGCGGGAATTGCAGCAATAGCTGTGCCTGCAAAACACAGCAGAGTCCAAACTGTCCACCCGAGTAAGGTATGTGAATGGATGTGTTCTGGATGACAAAATATGCAAACAAACACCAGCTTTGTAGCTGTATGAACATATAGCCTGGAAGAGCTTCCCGAAAAAGAATTAGTGAGGACTAAACGAAACAGCAAGGCATCACTGACAACAGGAAATTTAGGAGAGCAATGGCAAACACTGCCTTTGCCCATACCATAAGAAAAGAAAAGAGGACCGGGGACTGCTGGATTGTGTTTCCAATGTTGACATACATGACTACGCTGAAAACGAATACTGTAGCGAAGCCCTGTAGACACCATGCTGCCTGAAAATGGCCTTCAGTCACAACATCGAGTACAGGAGCATTCTGACCTTTATAGTGTCCTCAGGTTTACGCATCTCATATATCAGAATAAAGAACCTGTCGTAGGTCAGTTTCAGCAGGAATACCATGCCAAAAGTTGCATGAAGTGCCCTAGCAAAGTATTGAGGAATGCCGATTAACATCACAAAATTCCGTACCTGCATATGCAAAAACCTAATGAGCAGATAAGCAACACTAAGTTACTCAAAGACATAAGAAGGTACCCACAAGATTTGTGACAGCCAAGAAAGCATTGAAAAAGTCACCAATACCCTTTGAACACTTTGAAGATCTGACATGAGATGGACAGACCGCTTGTGCAGTGTGAAGAGTAGTTGAATTCATGCGAGACTCGTCACCCTGGATGCGATGCCGCCTAGTATTTTTCATTAGTGGCATTGCGTGAGTGAGAAGTGGAGAAATACTGAGAAAGTAGAGGCCCAAGAAACACAAGTTCTCAAGGACTTGCATGACACCAGGGGACATAAAGTAGAATGAAAGGCCATTGAACAATATGTGCTCTATGTCTTGATGGGAGAAATATGAGGTGATGAGCATCCACCTGCCAGATGAATCAGGTAAGATCTGAAGCAATGCCCAACAAGAGTCAGACACACGCGTGACTGGAGGTGATGTTCTCCCAATTCACTGAAAAGTTGTTCCAAGGGAATATTCAGAGTGTGGGGTCATGGGTGGTTTGCTGTGGATGGTTGTTAGCTGCACCCTATACATTGGTCTTAATGAGAGTGTAGCACCTATGGACATATGTGAACTTGGCACCATGCCAGAGAAGAAAGACGCCAGCGTTTATTGCAATAACAGCCATGAATATGATGTTTCTGTTTATTGAGTCTAGCCAGTTTGGGCTGTGGGGTGGATGATGGGGGAAAACTATACCAGGAGCAAAGCAGGTCTCTAGTATGAGTTACATTATGCAGTTGCATACGAGCAAATTGAAGGAAGGCTGGCAGTGAACTAGTGGTACTAGCCATCTGAAATTGGACGATTCTCGCTGGCAGTGACGAGAACGGTCTTAGTTATGGAGAAGGTCCTTCAATATTCAATGCTGTTCAAGCTTTTCAAATGCTTGTGCATAGCTGGTACAGTATTATATCATCATTCATCACGTGATATAAGTTGAGAACTTGAAAAAGTACGCAGACTCTCCTGCCTTCAAGCTAACATTTGTCCTCTACTACACCCGGGTGCCCCTGCATATCATGGCGCGGCTTCTAGTTGGTGAGTGATATGAAGTGGATGTATTGAGGCTCATTACCTTGTTATAAAGATGTCTTTCAATGTGCTCTGTCATCATGACTTACACACTTGGGGAACACCACACAAAAAGGTGAGGACCACCTTGACATACGCACATGTCATAACTCGTACTGTCCTCTTTCTCTTGCTGGTGCTAGTTTTGAAGGCAGAGCAGCCTGTGATGGATGTCATTGAGAACTGTGAATATCCAGGTATGTCATTCACTGTTCCATAACAGATCTCCTGCTGATGCATAACCAAGATATGCTGATGTATATCTCTATCTCTTGTTCAATGTTTGTCGGGTTGGTGTACATGGCTCACATCTGTCCCGATCTGAGGGCGTTTTGGCTTATGACTTGCTTTTATCTAGCTATTCATCTCAAATCTGTACTACTTGTGAATCAAATCAGATAACTCTTATATCCTGACGGTGATGCTCAGTGCGCTATGGCCCATGTACACCCATGATGCAGCCCGAAAGCTATGATAAGTGTGGTGAAACCTTTGTACGAGTGGCCTGAGAGCCAGACAGAACAAATTGCCCTTTGCGAGCTGTGGAGTGAAAGCGATGGAGCACAGAATGATGGTGATCTAGCCTGAAAATGAAAAGTGGTGGCAGGTACAAGCTTTGACGATTGTTGTGAATTAGAAGGACATAAAATCGTCTTCCTCACCTTCCCCATCTTCCATCTCCTGATCATCTGAATCCTGAGCATCGGACTCCTCACTGTCACCATCATCACTTTCTCCTTCATTGTCATCACCACTTTCTCCTTCATTGTTATTGTCACTCCCACCCTGCTCAACATCGCCCTCGCAGGGTTAGATGCTATGCTCGCACGGTGCGTTGTCCATGAGTTCCGCATTGGCACAATTTTGTAATATCTCCCGCACGACCGTTGGATGCTCTATTCCATGAGGTGTATAATGCATAAGCATATCCCAGTCAACAAAACTGAGTGAGCTACAGTGTGAGTCAGGATAACAGGATTGGAGGTTTCGCTTACATTCCAATGTAGTATGCCTCCCAATCATCTAAATCACCACTCTGATGAGCGAATAATTTTCCATAGCAAATGGAGGTGGCTCTACGCCCAGAGGCAAAAGCTGGAATAAGGTGCGCACTTCGGATTACCTGACCTGGATCAAGAAAGCCAAAGGCATTGTGGTCAGTGAAGGTACAACAATTCAGATGGTGAGTCTGAACAATGTTGGGTCTTGCAGAACCTAGCTGCTATTCGACCCTAAAGGGTTTCTGGACCAGGCTCAAGGCTCAGAGGAGAGGAAATATCATGAAAACTTGCTGAGTACTCTGACTCATACTGGTAACTGGTGAGAAGATAACTTGCTTATGTAAGCTACAAAAGTGCTAACATAAGGTAAGGTAAAAACAGTCTCTACAAGCCCAGCCAGAAATAAATCCCTACACCGCACTGACATCAGATCTTGCACTACCTAATCTTGCCCAGATCTTGCCCAATCTTGCCCGGATCTTGAGCAGTATTCTGGATCTGTGTTCCTGATCTTGTCAGTATCCTACTCTTCTCATACATCAGACAGAAGCCATCAAAACAGGTTAATATTAATATGTAAGCATCAATATCCTATGGGGTGACAGGCGATGGTAACTGCAAAAGAACTGGTACTACACTCCACAGGGCTAGGAATCAGTCTCACATAGCCCTCCGCATCACAGCCTGGCATCTGGCATATCCCTGCACGCCCTCTCATTCTGCTGTGGTCAAGCCAGTCCTGCAAATGGCCTGTTCCTCCTACCATACTGCAGTATGCCAGGAAGAAACTTGGCGACTCGGTGCATGTTGTCATTGATGGTTTTGCTTGGACGATGAGGATGGAGGTAGCTGGGTGGCGAGGATGGAGAATATACCCACAGGTCACTATGAAGACCAGTGCTTAGCGCACATGCTTGGCACACATCAGCAAATGCTAATGTGCCTCGAACATATGCGGAGGACACTGGAACACGCCAGAACAGTAAAAGGAGTGGAAGGAGGGATGAGATGGGAAGAATGAGAGGGTGCGAGTGGTGGTATGCACATAAGTGACTAAAAATGATCAGTTAGCATGATAAACATCAGGAAATCACCGGCTTCCTTTTTGTTCCTTAAACTACTTAAAAATAGCACTAAGTTGGTCAAGGCAGTTAAGGAATATAAGGCACATTTTTAAACTTTTAACTAAGGACCTAAGCTAAATTCAAGGCGGTCAAGGCAGTGAAGGCACAACAATGAGATTAAGGCTACTACTCAGTACACGAGAATTTTATAGTTTATTTATGTTTATTGTCGTTCCGATTCCTTGAAAATAAGCGCGTGTCCATCAACAATATCAATTGCTATACTTCAACGAAAAAAACAGTAAGTTTATCTACTACTACTCTAATGATGTCAATCATTGATTGACGAGATGCTAGTGTGCTATATGACTCCGAAATCTGCTTGTCGCAGGCAAGGAAGGAGGCACCAGTGGGACAACTTGATGGCTTGCATAGAGGCTGCGATCATAGCTGAGGCGACTGCAGAGGTAGTGGAGGTGAGAGCAGGAGGGACAGATGTGAAGCTGGGGCATTGGAAGAGGGTGAAGGGGTGGCTGTCGCGCAGGAAACGAGACAGAGTGTGTCGTGTGTAGGGTGAGCATTACTGTATGTCTTGTAATTTTGACTAATACTTACCTTGATGGTTCTATAGTGGGTAGTAATTGACAACGGGGAGGCGAGTGCCGATCTACAGCGCAATGGGAAGGGTGTTGTGTTGTTGGATACTGGTGTGGATGGCAGGCAGTAGTTGGGTGGAGGGACAGATAATGAGGATTGATGCTGGCATCTGATGAATTCTCGTAGAAGATGGTAGTACTGGCACTGGCTTGTGTTTTGGTATACCTGGAGACGATGAAGCTGAGACAATGCGTGCAGTGCAGTCCTCTATGCCCGGGAGTGTTGGGGTGATGCTGTTGACACTAGAGATGTCAATGTTGAATAACTTGGTGATGACATATCCGGCTGGAAGATTTGTGTGGCTTTCTGAATAATGCAATGAAGATTGACAGGCAGATAATGAGGATTAAGGCCGTCAGCCTGATGAAATATGAATTCTCATAGAAGACAGTGGTACTGACACTAGCTCATGTTTTGGTATACCTGGAGACGATGAAGCTGAGACAATGCATGCAGTACAGTCCTCCATGCCCGGAAGTGCTGGGGTGATGCCATTGATGCTAGAAATATCAATGTTGAATAATTTGGTGATGGTGTATCTGGCTGGAAGATTTGTGTGGCATTCTGAATAATGCAATGAAGGTTGACAGGCAGATAATGAGGATTAAGGCCATCTGCCTGGGCCACCTTTGCTGTACAGATAGAGCTCAGGCGGATCTTTCCTAAGAAACATGTGAGTTGGATATATACTGAAATCTAAGTAGACAATTACATACCTTAAATCATGCTATCTCAAAAGAATGATGATCCACATATTTATTGACATAGTATGAGTTGAACATGTCGTATGAGTCGTGCGGACTGATGACAGGAATAAAGTCTGGTCCATATACTAGAATGAGATGGGCAGCACGAAAAATGCAGTCGACATGAATGATAGAGACATCTGGAGTGTCATCATCATTTGTTGTGGGAGTGACAATGTACATGCCTGTGTCAGGATCATGTCCCTTGAGTACATGAGAATACCAATGAACAACAGTGCAGGGATAATGCGATGTCCGATTGCTGAAAGAGAAAAAGCACAAGACCCGTGCAACTGCAAGTCCACCCATGGGAGAGTCTAAGTCGGCGCCCACATTAACGAAGATGCAGTCGTTCCTGTGAGGGCCACCATGCCATGATGGTGTTGCCTGGATGTGCTCCCGGCACATACCTCCAGTACCACTCAGATCTCTGGGTGCATAGAATGATGCTGCAGCAGAGTTAAAGATGGTCAACTTCCCCAAGAATAATTGAGCTGTCGTGGGATCGTACTCAGGAGGGTTGGGGTTGTCCAAATGTTGCTGGTCATGGTTAAATTCTTGGATCATGAGAGGGAAGCACAGAAGGCTGAGTTCAAAGCCGAGTGTATGAAAATTTCGTACACAACCTAAGCATTATCAGAAAGGGTCAACAGGTGAATAAATTGACTCATGCGGTGTCACTGCAAGTTCAATGTGGGATTCTATTACAGTTGGTCCATCAAGAATGTCACCAGCGTCTACCTCAATGGATTGATTTTGAGGTTCATGGAACTGGAGACACCTAGGGAGACACTCAAGTGCCATATCCATGTCATCATCTGACTCACTGTCATTGTGATCATTCGAACCTGTTTATGGATGTGAGAAGGGTTAAACTGTCGGTTCAAGAGATCACATACACCTTTGGACTTCTCGCAAAGCCTCAGATAAGCAAGAGCCATGAAGCATGCCACGTGCCTCAAAATCCACATGTGCAGCCGCGAGTTTGTCTAAACGCTGGTTGGTCAGCAACATTTGACCGAGTGCCTTGAACCTGCTAGAATGGTGCCAGGGTTCTTTTACGGCCTTTATGTGCTTAGATTAAGTAATGGAAGAACAAAGGTTATTGGGTGCCCCAAAAAGTTGAATGAGTAGTATGTAGTGACACAGGGAGTGTTGGCGTGGTAGGGAGAATGTCGCGACAGTACCGGTTGTTTTGAAGATCTCCTGGTATTTGTGGAAGTGATCAAGGGCATCTTGGATTTGGACAAGGTCAGTTTCGGTGAGAGCCTCGCGCCGTACGAGATAACAGAAATTGAGGAATGCACTAAATGTGCGCACCATGTCTTGAGGGACATGGCCCTCAATTGCAGCTAGGTACACCTAAATACAAGTCAGCTTGTACAGTGTTTGTAAGAAAAGACTGTTACAGTAACCCCATCATTTTCTCTTCACACCTGCAGGACCACGCATGTACCATCTTCTTGATCCCCGTCTTACTTCTTGATTCCCGCTTCACTTCTAGTTCACCTCATGTCAACCATAAGGATACTCCTTATCTCTGACTTCCTTTTCCTGTACCTCTACAATGCCTCATGGACTGGTCTGTGCACCCCTTCTTACCTATATAAACCCTAGTTACCTCTGTACATCTTCCTTAACTTGAATCTACTCAGTTCTCTCTGATACTTGACTAGGACCTGAGGGTGCCTTCTGATCTAGCTCTTTGCGAAGAGACTAGCCTATACTCGATCACTTCGCCAGAGTTCTACCTCTGGTTGTCGATTACTTGAACCCATACTCTTGATCTCCTTTATTGGAGCTGTTACACTAGATTCTATCTGAGTCGTAACAAAAGATTCAAGTTCCCCTGATACCCTAGCTATCCAGCGGGGCCCACCTTTGACCAGCACATCTTCTTCACGAAAGCAGAGACACGCCACCCAAGAAGCCTTTGGGCTGAACCCATATCCTAGATCCCCAACCCTGACAGTTGGACAGAACTGACCCCAGACACCACCGAATCCTTTTGCATTACTTCTCAACCAACCAGGACCATCATCAATCCCTGGTGGTAGCAGAGTATCAATTGGACCAATCACTGACTTTTCAGCCAAACCCACCCCTCTCGTCATAGACCAAGACAAAGACATCCCTGACGCACCTACACCAGAACCTCAGATTCATTACCGAGCTAGATACGAAGCTCCTCCACATGACCCTGATGAAGAACCCTCAGAAAAAAAAGAAGACTCTGAAGACGACATGCCTAAACCTGTAGAAAAGAAGATTGGCACTCCCCCTAACTTCAACAGAGAAAGAGACTCCTCCTCTAAGTTCATCCGACTCGTCCACCTCTATCTCACCATCAATGAGAAGATCTACAAAACCAATACTGCGAAGATTGGCTTCGCCCTCTCCTTCAAGGAAGGCACTGCAGCCACATGGATGGAAGATTTCATCAACCATGCCATGGAGATCAACCTAGAAACCAGACAGCCTAATGGCTATGGAACCTGGGCAAAGTTCCTAGATGACTTTGCCGCTTCCTTTAACCCCATCGACTCTGCGGGTACTGTGTTGTACAAACTGTACAACCTTAAACAAGGTGCAGATGTCAACGAGTACATCAATACCTTCAAACAGCTTTGCGGTAAAGTTGGAATCATGAACTTCGCCGCCAAGAAAGACTACTTCCTCCATGGTCTGAAACCCAAAGTCGTCCAGAAGATCTGCAACTCTGGAGATATTCCCAACACCTTTGACAGATTAGTCAAGAAGGTTGTCAAAATGGAGTCCGCATACCAGCTCCTGATGTCCCACCGATCCCGCCACCCTTCCCAGAATAACTGGAAGACGACTCCACGATATACTCCCACCAGAACCCACAATCCTAATGCCATGGACATGGACCACATGACTGATGAAGCCAGAACCGAGCATATGAAGAAGGGCTTATGCTTCTTATATCACAAAGCAGGACATCATGCCAACGACCCTGCATTTCACCCCAAGAAAACCAGAGATGCCTGAAAGAAAGATAAAGGGAAGCAACCAGTAAGGCGTGCAGAACCTGATGATGAACAGACCTCAAGCAAGGTCAAAGATCTATCTGACGATGAAGGTCTAGAAACCAAGAGAATGGATTTTTAGAATGGGAGCCTACCACAACGTTAGAACTCCCCTGTCTCGATGTACGTACCATCAAGAATGTAGGAAAGACCAGAGAATTTAGAGTGCCGGTGTAGAGAATCATGCCTCTCATGGTGTGATATGGCGCTTTACACTAGGAGTACATAGCACAAACTTGCAGCATCACTCTATGTGCTATCCACAGGTATTCCACTATGAGGCGCAGCTTTCCCGCGCAATGCACGCCATGCGCGCACCATTCCCACGCTTCACGATGTATATGTGCGCGCGTGTTCCCGCGCTTGAGCGCCCTATAGCGCCAGCCATCCAGAAGCACCCATCCACTATCCACCAAGCCCTCTAGTGCGTATATTTCTATTTCTCTCATTTGCATATTGTTCTGTCTTTATTTTTATCATGGATTCTCACTCATATATATCTTTACATACCTACTCGGTAGCGCTTCAGCTCCGCATTACAGCGCTTAGGCGCACTATATAAGCGCCAGTAGTACATAGTACTACTCACTTTCCATTTTTACCACTTACTTTTCCCACAACTTTACCTCCCAATTACCTGTTACTACTTATTTACTACTTAGCAGAACATAGTAGAGCTCTATTCCTTTACATCTCGCACTCTGACATCTCTTGCATCATATTATCACTTAAGTCTAGTCTCTCTATCATTTCTGCATATGCGCGCGCGCTTTCCCGTGCTTCACGCTAATACCCATGTGCACCTGCACTTTCTTGCACCTCACTTCAGCACGTACCTCTAGATCTTCGCTGCACTTGCTTCCCCTTAAGGGTCGAACGTGCTTGCCACCTCAAGCATAGCAGACTAGGCAATGCATGACCTACAACATTTTTTAGATACAGTCTGGAGCCTCATTTGCTCCTCACAGTATTGTTGTTTCTACACCGGTCACCATCTTATCCTCCAAACATCGAACCAAATCGCTGGAAACCACTGCTGTCATTGACACTGGCGCAGTTGCAACATTCATTCATTGGATGTTTGTCAGAAAACACAAGATCCGAACCCATGAACTTTCGAAACCAATCAAGATCCGCACCGCAGATGGAGAACTCTCCAAGCACACAGTCACGCACTTCTGCCATCTTGCAATCAAAATCGATGACTGAGTCATGATCAGAAAATTCAATGTCCTCAACATGAGCAACAAAGACTAGGGCTGGTCACCGTAGGCCATACAACGGGATTATATGGGACCGTAGTACAGTTACCGTACCCGTACCATCGGTGGTTCCAGGTCACATTTGACGGTTACAGGGTACGGTCATTTGAGTACCGTATATCACTGTATGTGTACGGCCGTATATAGCCGTCATACGGTACATACGGTTCTGTGAATATTAGTATAGTGTAATGCCCAATGTGTTTGAGTCATGTTACTTGTGGCAGCCACGTGCCTTCTTTTGATATCGATGGCGACAACGACCTACTACTAGTGGCAACACTGACACTATTTGCAGTGCTTATTCCTGAACTTCCAACATCTAGCTTCCTCACTAGTGGCCGTGACTTTGACAGCATGCAGATTATCAACCTACCTGTATGTTTCTCTCACACTGATCTATAATATATCAAGTTCTAATGTTTTTTATGTCCAGAATACTCTGTTGATTCTTGTGCCCGATCCAGGGGGAATGACCACTATGCTGATCGAAATATGCACAAGGTTCTGCTCCCTTCCCCTACATGCACTTGCCTGCTCCAACCTTTGGAAAATACAACTTCGATCGATGGCCTCCTCGAGCACCCTGAATGCTGAACCTGCTGCTGTCAACCCAGGTTTTCAGGAGGTTCTTGGTCATGGCAAACGTCCCAAAAATACGGAGCGGATGAATGCACTTATCCAGGCCGAAGGTGAAGATATTGACAATCCCACTCGCTGCCCTCGCCGTTCTCGTTGTGCCCCCAAAAAGCAAAATGCTGCTGTCGACCCCAACAATTTTTTCTCATCTCTTCCAGTTGAGGAGGCCTTGGATGCTGATGCTGATGATTTCACTGGCTCTGAGTCCAGTTCTCAGTCTCCCTCATCAGGGTCAGAGAGCGATACCACCGAGATCTTGAATGCCGAGGTAAGTCCTTTTTGATTGCTCAGTATTGTTACTAACTACATTCTGCAGCTTGCAGATGTTTTGCCCATGAAGACTGTCCCACCTCGTGGTGGCAACTCTGATCCCAATGCACGTCAGCTTCGCAAGAAAGCCAACACAAAATCCAAGCGGAAGGCTGCAGCAAATGCTTCAGCTGCCAACGGACTTCAACTATCGAAGCGAGCTCGTGTCGAGGATGCCGAAGATGACGGCAACATTCTCTTGCCATCATCAAGTCAAGTCCCTCAAGTTGATGTTTGGCTGAAGCGTCCAAAGGTAACCTTTCAATATTATCATCATTTGTAACAATCCTAAGCCTGTAATTTCCAGCCATGTGGACCCACAAACCCGATCTACCTCTTTTATGAAGAGGTGGATAAGAATGCTCAGGGCGTCGAGGGAACCAAGGGTGACAAACACTACAAGTGTTACCATGGTCAGCGCAAAATTCTGACTATTACAAAGGCTATGCGAAGTAGTCTCAATGGTAAGCATCACATTTAACTTCATGGCGGCTTCTGACTTGATTGATTGATGAATGGCAGGTTTAATCGGTCACATCAAAACACACTTTCCAGTCTTGTATTGACTCTATCTATATCTCAAGGATCGTGTGGAACCACCCACGGAAGACGAGGTTGTGATGGCATTGGGAAAAAAGATTCTTGACCCCACCCAGGCAGCTGAATACCTGCTTCAGCTTGAAAAAGCCTCGAGCAATATTGTCGAGGCTTTTAACCACCAGCATCAGCAAGTCGCTGTAGGTCTATCTATACATTTTATCTACGTAGTCTCATGTTTTCAATTCAGGAAGCCAAGTGTTCAATGCTGTCATCTACCCAGGCCATTTTCCGTGGATTGCAAGAGTTGCTGCAAGAATCTCTGCGCGAGTTGCCAAATAACACACCACCTCACCTCAAAGACTCGCTCATCAAAGCACATCGGAAATTGAGTGATTATTATACAAAGTTTGATGAATCACCATTATACATATGGTCTTCTCGTAAGTATTCTCTTGTATCTACGGTGTTCTGTCTACTTATTCCTTGACACTGGATAGTCCTTGACCCCCGAATTTCATTTGAAGGTCTTTCTGCTGACTGCGGCGACGACCACACGCTACAAAGCCACTTGGAACATGCAAAGGATCAGTTGTGTCAGTATTATCAAGACAACTACCTTTCGTCGCAAGCTTCAAGTTCCTTTGTCGCTCCTCAACCTGCAGCGGCAGACTCGGAAACCTTATCTGGATCACCCCAGAATGTCAATTTCACAGCTCGGTACAAAAAACGCCCAATGAACTCAAGGGATGAGCTCGAGGAGTACTATAGGCTGCCTGTTGAGGATTTTGATGCTTGTGACCCCATCCAATGGTGGGCAGGCCGCTGTTCACAATTTCCGAACCTCTCGCGTCTGGCTCGCGATATTCTCGCTATTCCTGGTGAGTTTAACCTGCTCAAAACCATTGTCTAGTATAGGTATGCTAATTTTGCATACTGTAGGCTCTGCCATCACTGTTGAGCGCATTTTTTCAGGCGGTTGCAATACTATTTCCCTTCAACGTGCTAGTCTCCAACCCAACATGATTAGAACACTAATGTTGGTCAAACAGCAGCTGCGCCTGGCTCGTAATGCCATCATGGTGATTGATTGAATGATACTAGTACCAGCTGATACTCGTTTGTACTACATACTAGCTACTGTACTAGTAATTCGATGTTTTTTGTCTCCCGTATGACCGTATTGACTGACCGTATGACCGTATAGTTACCTGCACCGTACCGTCGACAATATCGAGTACACCGTATGGCTACCGTACAATTGTACGGCCGTAACCGTATACGGTTACGGTGACCAGCCCTAACAAAGACATGATTCTCCTCGGAAAACCCTGGCTAAATGCCATGAACCCTGATATTAACTGGACCAATGACACCCTCCGGTCACCTTCCACCCCTTGATCCATCAGACTCGAGAACATCTACCGGAAGAAGTGGGGAATCCATATGACTCGCATGAAACCCACCGTCTCCAAAGAACTTGAGAAAGATGGAGATTACCCTATCCGAAACCCCTTGCCTGTGAATGGCAAAAGAACCATCGAACGAATCAAGCTTCATAATGAAGAAGTTTTCCATGATTGCCTTGAGGAGATTCCCCCTACCATGCCCAATGTAACCATTCTTCCCCAATATGACACCAACTGGGATGTATGGGACGACGTCCCTACCGAACCTTGGGAAAAGGATACCTTCCTTGCTTATAGGGTAGAGGACCCTGCAACATACGCTCTCAATGATGATGAGGTACTGATCAGATATGCTGAAGATGGTTCTGAGGTAACCCTATTTGAAAACCTCACCTTCGACACTCCCCTCACTTGCGATGGCACATCTGCCGCCGAGATCCGCTGTATGGCATCCCTTACTCCCCTCAGGAATCAATGGATTCTGAGAAAGGCCGAAGAAGACGAATACCTGAAGACCAGCAATAAAGCTCAAGAATTCGCCCTCAAAGACACTCAAGAAAAGAAGAAAAAGACCTTTGAAGAGCTCGTCCCCTCATACCTCCACGACTTCACTGATATTTTCACCAAAGACGGCCTAAATAAGCTTCCTCCCTCTAGACCTGGTGTTGACCATAGAACCGAAACCAAACCAGGCTTCATCCCGAAATCAGCAAAAACCTATCCCCTATCTCCTAAAGAAACTGATGCTGTGAAAGCCTTCCTTGATGAGCATATTACCAAGGACTTTATCCAGCCTTCGAAGTCACCTCAAGCGAGTGGCTTTTTCTTTGTAGGAAAGAAGGATGGTTCCCTCAGACCCTGCCAAGACTACTGTTACATAAATGAATGGACGATAAAGAATGCCTATCCCCTCCCCCTAATTTCACCTTTGATCGCAAAGCTTCACAATGTGAAATATTTCACCAAAATGGATGTTCATTCTGGATACAACAACATCCTGATCCACCCCGACGATCACTGGAAAGCAGCGTTCACCACCTCATTTGGACTCTTCGAACCAAAAGTCATGTTCTTTGGGCTGTGCAATTTGCCAGCTACATTCCAAGCATACATGAACCAGATGTTCCAGAAAGAAATTAACGAAGGATGGATGATCGTCTATATGGATGACATCCTTATATTCTCAAAACCTTTAGAAGAACACCGTGAAAGAACCTGCCGCGTCCTTGAAATCATCCGAAAAGGAACCCTCTTCCTGAAACCCGAAAAATGTCTCTTTGATGTCCAAGCAGTTGACTATCTTGGCATGATCATCTGTCCTGGCCAAGTAGCCATGGACCCCACCAAACTCTCTGGAATCAAAGATTGGCAGACCCCCTCCTCAGTTAAAGAAATCTGATTGTTCCTCAGATTCTGCAACTTCTACCGCCACTTCATCTCCCACTACTCCGACCTCGCCCGACCCCTGATCGATCTGACCAAGAAAGACACCAAGTTCGAGTGGACACCCTCCTGCACCAAATCCTTTGAGAAGCTGAAGAAATGCTTCCTCTCGGAACCTGTCCTCCGCAACCCTGACCCTTCTCGACAATTCGCCCTTGCCACTGATGCCTCCCTTGTGGCCACTGGAGCTGTTCTCCTTCAGACAGATGAGAATGGAGCTTATCACCCATGTGGCTATCTCTCCCAGTCCTTTAATCCCGCAGAATGAAACTACCAGGTATATGATCAGAAACTCCTCGCCATCATCTGTGCCTTGAAAGCATGGAGGCACTATCTAGAAGGAAACCCTCACCCTGTGATAGTCTTCACCGATCACAAAAACCTCCTCTATTTCCGCTCCGCACAAAACCTCACCCGCTGCCAAGCACGTTGGCAGTTAACCCTCAATGAATTTGACCTAGAACTCCACCATGTCGCAGGAAGCAAACTCGCTGCTCCTGATGCCCTATCCTGCCGCCCTGATCACTCCGCCGAAGCCTCTGACAATACTGATGTCATGCTACTCCCCAACTCCTTGTTTATACGAATCCTAGACACAGACCTCGCTCAGTCCTTGAAGGACGCATCCCTGACCCTCTCCGACCCTGTTATCCTCGCTGCTCAGCAAGCCCTTGATGGGCTGAATGCACCTCCTATGAAATCCGCACTTTCTGATTGGAAGATTGATGATGGAACTTTATTCTACAAGAACCGTGCCTATGTCCCCCCTTCACTCTGTCACCGGATCCTATCCCTTCACCATGATCACCCCACTGCCGGTCACCCCGGACACTTTAAGACTGAAGAACTCATCAAGCGAGATTATTGGTAGCCAGGCATGGGTACATTCATCTGAAAATACATAGAGGGTTGTGCCCTTTGTCAGCAAATGAAATCCAACACACACACCCCTTCCCCTCCCCTGAATCCTATACCTTCCACTGCGCTTCGCCCCTTCTCGCAGATCTCCATAGACCTCATCAACAACCTCCCTGAATCGGGAGGCTATGATTCTGTCATGATTGTGGTAGACAATGGCCTTATGAAGGGGGTAATTCTCCGTCCATGTAAGAAAACTATCACTGCTGGAGGAGTTGCCCAACTCTTTTTCAAGAAAGTCTTCCTCCACTTCGGTCTCTACAACAAAATTATCTCTGATAGAGGTCCGCAATTCGCATCCAAGCTTGCAAAAGAACTTGGAAGACTCCTTGACTATGAAGTTGCCCTTTCCACCGCTTACCACCCTCAGACTGACGGGCAAACTGAACGCTTGAATCAAGAACTTGAAACCTACCTCCGCATCTACTGCTAATCCACACCTTCTGAATGGGTCAAGCACCTTCCTATGGCTGAATTCATCCATAACCACCGAAAACCTGAACCTTGCAACGCCTCCCCATTCTTCCTCATGATGGGCTATGAACCCCGAGGAATTCCCTATGCCTTCCCTGAATCTTCCATTCCCACAGCAGAAGAATGAATCAAGCACCTCCAGAAGATCTGAGAAGAAGCCTTATCATGCCACAACCTTGCAATGCAGCGCATGGCTGATCGGACATTTGGAAAGAAGTTTGTACCCTGGAAACCTAAAGACAAAGTTTGGCTCTCTGCTGTGCATCTCATCACACACCTTCCCTCCAAGAAGCTCACCCCTAAGCAATATGGACCCTTTGAAGTAGAAGAAGTCCTCTCCCCTATCACATTCAAGATCCGACTCCCCCCTTCCTGGAAATCACACCCCATCTTCCACGCTTCTGAATGATCCTTCTATCATGAAACAGAAGTCCACGGACCCAATTACCCTGAACCACCCCCTGACCTCATTAATGGACATGAAGAATCCGAAATAGAAGCCGTTCTCGCCCACAAGGGAAACATAAAAGGAAAATGCTGCTTCCTCGTGTCATGGAAAGGGTATCCCAGTTCTGAAAACTCATGGCTTTCTGAAAAGGAACTTGCCAATGCCCAAGAAATCCTGAAAACCTATAAAGACCGCCTCAGACTCGCTAGACTCCTCATCTGACCACACACAAGCAATATGCCTGCCTCCAAGAAATCCTCTTCCTCTTCCACATCCTCTCTTGACATTCATCGCTCTGACCTTGCTCTCTGTAAGAGACAAGCCCTTGTTGAAGCTGCCCTGTTATCTCATGACTGTATCCTTCCCCTCGAATCATTTTTCTATGAAGATCTCAATGCACTTGCACAGATCACCACCTTCCATGCCGCCGACCTCACCATCGCCTATACCAACTCCATGATGATCGACAACAAAGCTAGACTTGTCGTCTCCCAGCAAGTGAAGGTCAAATACCTCACTCTCTGTCGTTTGATGGACAAAGGAATTGAGTTGGCCATGGCTCTTCCTGACTTCCCTAGACCAGACGATTATTTATGTTCCTCTTGTTATTCTATTTCCCTTTCTCCAGAACCCATGACACAGACCGTCCCAACTTCCCCTTCGTCCTCAGATGATGATACCCCCATCCCTGCTCCACCCAGATCCCAACTTGCTGTCCACTCCCTGGGATCCCCGCGCCGAAGCCGACAGAAGAGAAGAGAGACCATCTCTCTCAGTGTCAGACTTTCTCGTCCTATTAACTATACGCCTGCTCCTTCTGTCAAAGAAGAAGAACCAGAATATGTCTCCCAATCCATCTGGGCCCCCTCTGAAGAAACATTCGATGACCGCAATGGCGTCGACTATACCACCATCACCTGCCGCTACTGCAATGAGGAAGGCCACTGTCAGATCAAATGTCCCAAATACTTCTGTCGTGTCTGCAATAAACATGAACCACACCACCTCTCAGCCAACTGCCCAGACCTTAAGGGCAAGCACATTATCTCTGCCAAGCCTGGCACCCACGCATTCCATTATCAGCTCAGGCAATGGGAGAATGAAAGAGACAATAGTGGTCCTCAAAGTTAAAATCGTAGAAATTTCAAGAGGTAAGAAATTTGCGACTTGCCGATAATTAGAACTCCGACGATGACAAATCAAGCTCATATCTTACCACTGCCCATCATCATCGTACCTTACCGTGACCATCATATTGATAATGTTCTGCAACGACATCGGAAGATGCCTCGAGAATCGGATCGCAAAAAACTACTTCGTAGTCTGAAGCAAACGACAAATGACCTTACGGTCACGCGATACATGGAGTTGATTAAATTTATGGTAGATCAGCTCCTCGAGGAGGGCTCTGACAATAGCTCTGATAAGGGATCAGATGGTGATAGTGGGTCAGATGTCAGCATATGGACTGCATCGCCAACATGGCCGGAGTCCCCGATGTCATCCATTGTATCCACATTGTCCATCAGCTCTCTAGTAACCTCGCTTTCAACAGCGTATTCTGATGTCCTATCACTCGATATCCCAGACATGTGCAATCAAGTGTTTACACACTTTATTGATGCGATTGGGGCACTGCATGATGAAGTGGAGAAGTGTCGGGTACTTGACGTGCGTCCATCTCTGACTTGCGCACCGCAGTTACACCTGCTGCAAGAATGGGCGCTGCTCTCACCTGAAAAGTTTCGCTGCAAGCTTCGCGTTGATGCAGAGGTATTCAACAAACTCACGACATTAATCCAAGCCCACCCCATTTTCCATAATAACTCGAATAATCCGCAACTTCCTGTCGCCGTCCAGCTCGCGATCTTTCTCAATGGTGTCGGCCATTATGGCAATGCTGTGACTACCGAAGACATATCCGATTGGGCTGGAGTGTCCGTAGGGACCATCTACAACTGCTACAAGCGAGTCATGATCGTGATCTTGCAACTGCATGATCACGCCATACATTTTGATCCACTCGATCGTGAGGACCAGATTGAGTGAGAGCGGGCAAAAGTGTATGTGGAGCAGAAGACATGTTGTGAGTGGTGCGGCGGTTTCCTTTGTGTAGATGGGACTCCGTCCCCTCTACACGAGAAGCCTGGTTGGCACGGCGAAGGGTTCTTTGACAAGAACTCTGACTACTCTTTAACAGCCCAGGTAAGTATCTACTATCAGCTCAGTGTGCAGAGCAGCGACTTACAATCCAAAAGGTCATCATATTCCCTCATAATCTGTGTATCGTTGACTACATCATTGGCGTACCCAGGAGTCTTCACAACTCGAACATATTTGCACGAATGAGGGTCTCCTGGCATCCTGAGTCATTTTTTGGTGCG
Source organism: Suillus fuscotomentosus (assembly GCF_016647785.1). NCBI lineage: Eukaryota > Fungi > Basidiomycota > Agaricomycetes > Boletales > Suillaceae > Suillus > Suillus fuscotomentosus. The sequence continues at coordinate 74,094 of NW_024539646.1, read as the reverse complement.
GGAGAGTGGTTGTGGGCGGACTTGGCATATGCTGCACGAATTTGGTGTGTGCCACCATACAAACAGCCAGCGGGAGGGTCTTTGACGGCCGAGCAAAGGACATTCAATTATAACCTGTCAACAGTGAGCATCAGTACTAATATACTTTCGTCGTCCTCACCCAGTGTCTAGGTCCGCATTCGTTCGAAGCACTTCTTCGGCTCTATCAAGGGCCAGTTCCAATCACTGTGGGAGCTTTGCATCCCAATCGAAAGCCAGAAGGACCTCGACTACGCGAACATGTGGATCCGTTCGTGCTTCATTCTGCACAACTTAATTGTTGAAATTGAAGAAACAGAAAACCGCGAAGACTCAAACATATGCTTCTATCAGCAAACTCGGAGATTGAGGCGAGCTGACGGTGATGGAGGAGAGGATGATCAGCAACAGGGTGGCGCAGTAGGTGATCAGACTTACATTAGAACTGTGGGGCAGGATTTTCATAACACATTAAAGACACGGTTGCTTTCGTCGTTGGAGCAAAGGTAGTTAGTATTATATTAAATGTAGTTGTACCTATACATATTCCTTTTGGCTCGCAAGGTCACACTTGAGATTTTCTTGAGAAAGGAGTGTTTTAGTGAGATCTAGGAGGGGTCAGTTGCACTTGAGATTTTCTCAAGAAAGGAGTGTTTTAGTGAGCTCTAGGAGGGGTCAGTAGCGCTTGATATTTTCTCGAGAAAGGAATGTTTTGGCGAGCTCTAGGAGGGGTCAGTTGCACTTGAGATTTTCTTGAGAAAGGAGCATTGTAGTGAGATCTAGGAGGGGTCAGTTGCACTTGAGACTTTCTCAAGAAAGGAGCGTTTTGGCGAGCTCTAGGAGGGGTCAGTTGTGCTTGAGATTTGCTCGAGAAAGGAGCGTTTTAGTGAGCTCTCTGAGTTGGCACCATCGAGTACAACATGGAATACATTTCCTGAAAACCTGTTATGTGACAACATAGTGCAAACCTACTTAGTTTTGATCAAGACCGCGCTCCAAAGCAATACGATGAATTCGAGCCTCCTCCTCCTCCCGACGTGCATGAGATAGCTCAATCTCAATTCTTGCAAATTCCATCTGTTGAGTCATCCTCTCCTGCTGGTGCTGATGATCTTGGTCAGATAGACACATCGCATGCTCCCGCTCATCACGAGCACTGCAGGCCTTGAGATCATGAGCCCAAATTTCGGTCTCAAGTTTCATGCGTTTATAGTGTTCGTGCTCCACACAATCCTCATGTTTGCTGTTAAGGTGCGTCATTAGGGAATCTGCCATCTGAGACATCCTATCTGCAGCGGCAGAGGTCTGATCGAGAGTGCTGCCACCAGGGCGTTTGCGTGATGAAGAGGGGGGGCAACTAGATTGAGGCGAAGCACTCTGAGTAGGTGCACGTGCACGAGACTGCTTTGTAGAAAGAGAGGGTGAACTTGCGCGACTTCCTTTGAGTGAGCTGACGTGAAGAGACTGCAGTGCTCAGCTAGCACCAATGTCCGAATCTTCCAAGTCAATGGGTGTGGATTGAGGGCTAGCTGATGACTCCTTGAAATCAGAAAAGAAAGGTGAATTGTGGGTGGTGCTTTGATTGGGTACCGGTGAGCGCTCAGGAGAGTTCAGCGATATCACGCCGTGTGTGTTGGAAGTTGTGATGGGAGGAGGTTGGGGTCGTTGGTACCAGTGTGGTAATGGAGCGAGTGAGAATGAGTTGGGCGTGTCGCTAGGACCATGGTCCAAAATAACAGCGGGGATGGTGCTGACAACGGTGATTCGAATGACTCCATGGAGGGGAGCTGGTCAACCATCATATCATCTGGCGCATCTATAATGCCAGCATCACCTGTAGTATGAGCGCTGATCTCAACTATTTCTCCGTCCTCGGCATCCTCATCTGTGTGAGTGTCATTGTCGCCTGCGGCCGGTGCTTGTGGTTGCTTTGAGATAGCGAAATGTTCTAATGCAGTGGACGCAAAATCTTGCCCTGTATCCGCCATAGAGAAGGCGTAATTGAAAGCTGGGTTTGTGTGCCACCAGCCATGAAGCTCAGGCCACCAGGGAAATTTTTCGAGCTCTGTATCTAACAGAGATACGATTAAGACATGTGCAGTTCCACAGCGGCTAAAACTTACCAATCAACGACTTCATCATTGGATCCTCTTGCAGCTCTGCATACATCTTTCCGGCTCCTGACTGCTTGAGCTCCTTGTTGAACTCGTTATATTTTTTCTTGAGCCTAAAACATCTGATCAGTGATTCTAGTGGGAGGAGGGACAATGCAGGAACGGGATACATACGTGCCGAAACGAGTTGAAACTGGTTTGATAAATGCCTTTGGGTCCTCCTTGAAAAGTCATTGGACCTCCAGATCCTCATCATTCGAAAATACGGCTTGTGCGACCTGTGAATAAAAGGTATCTCTTGAAGTTCCACTCTGTTTCTTCTTCTGACCTTGCTCCTTCGCATCCTTTGCGGAATCGGAGAACAGCTTGATGTGTGCATCTTCATTTTCCTTGCACCAGGCAAGGAGACATTCCGTATGAGCGCTACGAACCCCCTCCCAATGGATAGTGCATTTCTTCCCAGTGTCCATACTGGCAGACACACTGGCTTGACCGCCACCACCTCGACCTCTCTGTCCAGAGCGTGACATGATTCAGGGCATTTATTATGACAACAATTGATGATCGGATTGAATCTTTGGCACCGTCGATGCCAGTAATGACGATGTCGAGTGACAGGGCAGGGCGGAGTTTGAACATGCTGTACCGGCAACGCAAAATCTTGCTGTGAATTTTTTTCTATGTTCGACTTTGAGAACTGTTAATGAGGCAGACAAGTATGAGAACCAGTTCGCCAAGGACGCTGACCTCGACCCAGAGCTCTACCCAAATTGTGATTGAAGTCGGAGACTTCAGACATTGACAGGGGGGTAATGTTACAGCAACCCCATCATTTTCTCTTCACACCTGCAGGACCACGCATGTATCATCTTCTTGATCCCTGTCTTATTTCTTGATCCCTGCTTCACTTCTATGGTGCACATCACTTAGTCACCGCTACATTTGTGCAACATTTTTAGCACCTCAAAATTTCACCCGGTTTTTTATCCCTCTGGCAAAATGCTTGTTTTTGCCTAAAGAACAAAACCTCCAGATGGATTTTGATAATACTCAAATTTGAGAGAGTTTTTTTTCCTTCCAAGGTCAATTTGGCGCATCCTTACAAAATGTGGCTATACATGATCAAAGACCCTCGCTACTGTTTCAGAGACTCATCTGTGTGATTTATAGCATATAGAGCTGAATTGTTTGACCTGTAACTGAGCATCTCAGGTGATAAGTCCTGACCTGTACACCTCCATCCACCAAAAAATTTGATGCAACTGAAGTTTTTTTTGGCTTTTCTGGCCATTATGGATGGTACCTGTAACGAGGAATAGCTGATATATTATTTACATTCACGATCACTAGGTACTCCATGCAATGCATAGCAGTAACTTGACCGCAGCTACACTAATATCGAAGCTGCTCCTCCCTGACTAGGACCTGAGGGTGCCTTCTGATCTAGCTCTTTGCGAAGAGACTAGCCTATACTCGATCACTTCGCCAGAGTTCTACCTCTGGTTGTCGATTACTTGAACCCATACTCTTGATCTCCTTTATTGGAGCTGTTACACTAGATTCTATCTGAGTCATAACAAAGACTACTGCGCACCGTCATCAAGGCCTTGGAGTCATCACCAGTCCACTGCTGGAATCCACACCCGTCAGGGAAGCACCGTAACCCTGTGAATGGGGTTACTGCTGCTATCCTGCTTTTTATTAGTAGTCATTAGCAAAAATACGATAACTTACATACCTGCGGTCAATGTCATCCATAATTTTGGCTGCACGGCGAGCACCATGCATGATATTTAGATAGTTTTCTACCCAGTCAACCAAGTGGTCCTTGAATGTTCCCTTGATTATCTGGTGTAAGAGATCTGGCAAGAGGAGCTCGTGGATGTCCGCTCGAGGATAATCATTAGTGAATGGCTAGTGGTGTGAAGAGTGAGATTGAGCCCTGAGTTTGAGGAAACAACCTACGACAAGATCACCAATGATACTGTACTCTTGCCAAACCTGTTTATATGTTAGCTGTTTGATGAGCAGCTCAGTGTGCACTTCACGTCGATGCAGACATGGTTGACCACCATCAAGGTCCTTGCTGTTTGCCAGACACCTATGAAAAAAATGAGTCGTTAAGAAACCAAAGAAAAGATAATCATACTGCGGACACTAGTTCTGCACAACACCAGAGAGCAACACCTGCTCTGGATAATCAGCTATATTGGGACCTAAACCATATATTGTTTGTCGAAAGTGACCATCAGGGAAGCACATGATGTCGGGGGTTTCCATGAATGGTTTCACAGACTCGAATATTTTGGCGAGTGACTGCTGAAAGAGTTGATGTCGAAAGTTCCTGTAGTTAGTATCATTGTTGTGTTCCTTTGTAGCTAAACGAACAAAATGAGTATATAATTCAGGACAAATAATAGGTGTGGGTACCTACATTTTGATATCACAAGGAACCCAATGAGAACAACGCCTCTGTGATGCGCGCATCGTACACTATTGTGGATGTTGCCAATGGAAAGATATAGTGGGTGGTATTCTGTTTGGCCTGTAGCGATGGATACAACTGTCTTGTCACTGCCAATAATCAATGGCACAAATGTCAAACCACAAGTCTCTTGGTTTTTGGCAATGAGATCCTTAAAATGATTGTCAGTATGCTCTGAACATGAATATTTGAAAACATACCGCCTGGTTCCATGCCCAGTCACCTGACATAAAGTTTTTCCAGTATCATTTGTTGTCACTGGTGTAATCATGGTACAGTGAGTATTCAGTGCCTCCATCGAAGGCAGGGTTTGCAAGCATGTCATGCACAATTTGCAGTGGATCTCTATACCATACATCATACTGTACAGTCATCCATGGTGGCACATTTTGTTCGGGCTTGATTCCATTAAAACACATCAAGAACGTCTTCCAGGGGACATCCCCGAGTGGTGTCGCATCAATGGTAGCATACATGTCCTTATGGTTAGCAAAAGGGGGAGCATTGTTATGTTTTATCAGAGTCACGGCCCATAAGTCGAGTAGAGTGTCAATTTGTTTGGTGGACATCTGGTTGCATGTAAATAGAAACTCTGCAGTCTTGAATTTGACCCTATCATTATAGGGCGTCCAGTCAGTTGATGGGGCATCTGTACGAGGCAGCAGGGGTGCATCCTGGTCGATAAATGTACCATTAACATCGGATTTGCGTGCTAAGTCACGAAATAAATATATGAGTGACATGGTATGAAAGACTCCTCGAAAACTTACTTACCGGTCATGTGTGGATGGAAAGTCTGAAACAAACGCCCCATGTCCACCCAAGTGCCTTCCTCAGGTACAAACCCTGCCTCATCCTGCTCGTTGATACCCCAATTTTCCGCTTGAGTGGGAGAATGTTCCCTTGGAGGAATAAAACTGGGACCTGCAGGTGGAGCTGTTTGATTGAGTTCTTCCTGAGTTTGCGGGGGTAATGGATGCTTGGTGTGTATGTGCTGAGTGAGGCCCGACTTGTTTTGGAAAACACGCTTGCAGTTTGGAAATTGACAAATGAGCCTGTTGATCTTCGGGGCCATGTCAACTGACAGACTTGAATGGGCTGGGCACCAGACAATAGTGCATTAAGAGGTAATTTCGACTACTGCTAAGTGTGTGAATTGTGAATTATGACACGCTCAATTGAATAGAATGGAAAAAAAAACTCAGTGGAAAGAGCTCCTTCGCCCCTGTCTACTCGTGGTAAGACAGCTGTCATGGGTGCCAGTTGCATGCTGACATATCGTGTCAGTAGCTGCCAGATCTGCCACTACTAGTAATTTCATAATTATCGGACCACGAGGGGTCTACTGGTTAGCGTTTTCATTTATCATCAAGTTAAAATGACTCAAGTGGAGCCCTTGTACCAGTACCATGGTGTTTCCAAAGCTTGAGTCGTAAAAAAAAAAACAATACATCCGTAGCGGTGCGACAAATTTGCATTCAGCGAGGACATATCTTGGATGTTATGTGGAGGTGAGGGTACTTCAATCACTCTACATTTGATCCCCATGTAATCACACTGAACTTCCATAATAGGTCGAAGCTTGTCACGGTGGGACACAACAGTATCTCTGCTCCTCAAATGGCTTAGCGCTCAGCTATGTATAGTGGCCGCAACTTAGGGCTGCTCCTCGGTGATCCCCATGACATAATAACATCATTTTTGTTGTCCCCTAAAAAATTGCCATCCTTCTCAACGTCCAGGTACCACACTCTGCTATGTATAGTCTTTGGAATGCCTATGGTTTGAGACCTTGTGCTTTAACTCCACATATTCACCCTGATAATGATTACAGTTACGCGGGCTAATGACTGGCCGCCTTATACAACAGTAATAAGGTATGTTATGTTAGGTAATATAGTGCAAGTTGGTAGCACTTAATACTGAATGAATACAGTACAAGTTAGCGAAATCTTGGAGTGAACCGTATACAGATGCCTAGGTTCATCTATCTGGCTGGACTGTAAAGCAGATGTTCGGATACAAGACAAGTGCGAGAATCAATTAATTCTGGACAGCGAGTCAATTTCATTCCTGATCATCACATTAACTTCCTCCGTCGATGGACGGTCCTGAGGATCAGTAGACCAACATTGCTCAATAAATGGCCAATACTTTTCAAGGAGCTCAGGATAATGAGTTCGGGAGGGCCTTTCCGACCTAGATACGTACGGGACGACCATGTAGTCATGCCGGATGTGATGATAAAGGATTTTGTTGGTGAGGACCTAGAGGCAGAGCTCATGACATCAACAAGTTGAGACTATTCCGGGCGTACCTGCAACATGATATTGCCGAACGAAAAGACATCGCTCTGCTTGCTTGGCCTCACTGGAGTTCCGTCCTCTCGCTCTCCAAGCAGCTCAAAAGCCATCCATCGTACATCGCCACTGAGGGTGGAAGTCCAGGGAGCCTGAGAGATGCTTATGACATCCGAATACATCAAGGAAAGACCAAAGTCGGCAACACACGCGGTGCCATCAGCATATATCAGCACGTTACAAAGTTATTGGAAGGGGGTCGAACTTACCCCGGTGAAGTCACCATGGATGTCATTGTTAGCATGAACTGTGAGGAATGTTACTATTCCAAGTCTAGCACTGAGAATAACTAGCACGTACGATATTGCAGGCCAGTTATGATATCCCTCAGCTGAGATTGCCATCAGTTTGTGGTCTGCATGAAATACAAGAGACTTACGATCTGGAATTTTCTAAGGAGAGTAAGAGCCGCATCCTCACGTTTCAAATAATCCGACAGGTTGCCCCTTTCTGCCCAACGACTAACTATCGCTGGAAATGGGCCGAAGCCATAATACGTGTAACCATAAATGGGTACAATGTTCGCATGGTTGAGGTTGGCAGATATTCTGAGTTCATGCATTATCCTCTACGAGCTGGCAGTCCATAAGTAATAGATGAAGTCCTTCGTCAAGAAACTCACCTTGGTCTTTTTCGTCCTTGCCGGCCCAAATTTATCATTAGCGCATACCTGCAATACTTTCACCGCGACCTGCCCAATTATCAATTTTGAACTGATGGACAAACAACACTGCGAAACGAACTTGGACTGGTGCGCGATCAACGTAGTAGGTGCATTTCCAAATGTCTGCGAACTCACCACAAGCAAGAGGGTCGTTCCCAACCTTGGAGATATACTTTGAGAGGTCTTGGAGTCCTGTCTGATGGGGGTCGCCATGAGCAATAGGATACATCTCAGATCTCGACAGTGAGTCAAATTCGTTCCTGATCATTATATCAACTTCCTCCGTCGATGGACGATCCACGATCCCGAGGATCACTAGACCAACATCGCTCGATAAATGGCCAATACTTTTCAGGGAGCTCAGGATAATGAGTTCGGGAGGGCGTTTCCGACCTAGATAAGTGGAGGAAGATCATGACGTCACGCCGGAGGCGATGATAAGGAATTTTGTTGGTGAAGACCTAAAGGGCAAAATTAGTAATATCAACCAAAGGCAGGGATTACCCCAGACGTACCAGCAACATGATACCGCCGACCGAATAGATGTCGCTCTGCTCGCTCGGACGAGTTGGAGATCCATCCTCCTTCTCTAGTAATAGCTCAGGACCCATCCATCGCACGTTTCCTTTGAGGGTGGAAGTCCAGGAAGCTTCAGTGACGCTTATGACCTTTGAATACATCAAGGAAAGACCAAAGTCGGCAATGCACGCAGTGCCATCATCACGGACGAGCACATTGGGCTGGAGCTCGCGTCTAAATAAAATGAAGCTATCGAGATTCGAGAAGATCGAACTTACCCCACTGAGGTTTCCATGGATGACACAGTTGGCGTGAACTATGAGGAATGGTTAGAGCTCGGGCGGGCACTGACAGTATCTGTCACATACGATATTGCAGACCAGCTATGATGTCTTTTAGCTAAGTGTTTCATTAGTTCTGTGGTCTACCCAAAATACATCAAGATAAGACTTGCCAACTGGAATCGTCTGACGAGAGTAAGAGCCGCACCCTCACGCTCCAGATAGTTGAACAGGTTACCGTTTTTTGCCCAAGGTGTGACTATCGCTGGAAATAGGCCGAAGCCATGCGTATAACCATAGATGGGTACAATATTTGCATGGTTGAGGGCAGCACAATTCCTGAGTTCACGATTTATCCTCTACGAAGTGGTGCCCGTGGTGTAAGTAATAGACTGAGTCCTTCGGTAAGACACTCGCCTGGATTGCGTTTGTCTTTCTTTGTTCAAAATAAACATCACTATGGTACATTATTTGCATTGCGTTCACTGCGACCTGCCAAATCAAATTTTAGACAGATAAACAGACAAAAGACAGCAAACGAACTTTGGTCGATGTCCGATCGATGTGAAAGGTGCATTTCCATATCTCCTTGAACCCGCCACGAGCAACAGGATAGTCTCCGTCCTGCGATGAACAAATCTTAGGGCTGGTTCGGTCATGTTGTTTATGCAGAACCATGTGAGACGCAGCGAAGCACAACCACCAACCACTCACTAAGGAAACAAAAACCCACGAACATTAATTGCGTAAGGTTTCCAGACTCTAAACCGGCGCAAAGTTTCCGCGGACTCTAGGTCTCTACCAGACAAAACATTCCTCTCCTATAGCTTTTGTGATCGCTGTTCATCTATTTCTATGTCCTCACTCTCCAGTCTCGCGTTTCTTGGTGCCCGCAACTCCTCTTGCGATACTGCCTGGACTGCCGAAGAAGATGGGCGATTCTTTTACTTCGGCTGGATGGCAGCCCATTGCAGTCGATCCCTGCAGTGAATATCATGGGAAATGATAACTGTGCGAATGTCATCTCACCCAATACACTCGATAACTTCCAACTCGATCGGTGCAATATTCATCGATGACACAGAGCGAGCATTTTATCCGTAAGTGAATCGGTGGTCACTATCGCATTTATTATCTAATCGTCCAACAGCCTGATGTTGCATTCCGCTTCGCTTCGATCTTAACTGGCAAGCCATGCTTGTATGTCCAGTCAGCAGCAACGCCTTCCCCATGACAACGTTGTCTGTCCTGGAACATTCTCAGCACGAGCCCTTGAAAGCAGCTGTGCATCTGTTTCTGCGCCCCAACCTCATACAAGTTCGCAACTGACCGCCAGCCACCAGACATGATGGCGGCTCGCTTGAGTCATTGCTACATTTCTATCAGCACAGCGATCCTTAACCTGTCCATTCTTGATCTTCCGGTAAACCCTGCGACCGTTTGGCGGAATATTCGCACGAAGAGACTGATTTTCTGTCCACTGAGTCGTTTTTCCATAAAGCATGGGGACGTCGAACCGTTACTCCGTGTGTCAGCTATAGGCCTTCGTGCTGCTATATCGCGCCTTACTCGCCCTGCTGCTGTCCATGCAGCATATAAGCAAAGCACTCAGATTCTTGACTATGGACCGCACTCGCCAAAAATTGGAACACAAGCAGTTTTTGGAACTGTTCCCGACGACACTACAAAAACCGGAGTTGCTAGTGTCGGTAGACACTTGTGTGTCACGCAGAATATACGACCTCCATCATTTCTTTATAACATTAGTTCATGTCACTTGGAATAGGGTATACGAAGAACATGTTCAACGAATGCACTCGGTGAAGTAGCTAAGTGAGTGGTGCAAAATTGAGGTCTGTAGTTGAAAATCACTAAGTAGTGGTAGGTCACGAAGTTACCGTAAGGGCCTATAATATGATATGGTAGTAATCCGTCTTTTCCACACGCTAGCGCTTAGCGATGACGATCGATACCCGAGTCGGCACTCGCTGGGCTTGTGGCGAGGGAAACTGTCATAAGGCAAGTTCCAAAATTTTCGTCCTGGCAGCCTCGTTGAATATAAAGGAGGGCGAGCTAACTAGTATCCCAAAGATCTAGTCATGCCAACCATTCCATACCCTCTTGCTCTGATCCAACTCTGGATCGCCAATCCAACGCTGCCATGGTCCAATCCGGTATGGCAGTCTGTGACACACGTTCTTAGCGAACCTTGGGCGTACGACCATGGCGATGATGCAACTGCTCTGGCCAAATATCATGATGTTACTGGATGGACCGTGGGCAAGGCTCAGGCAGTTGAAGCTTTCATCAACAACTGCAAAATGGCTGAGGAACCTGCTGAACACTACGGTGTAAAACGACAAGATAATGACCATGAAGGTCGTTGTTTATGGAACACCTGGGTTAAGACTTCGTGGGCCAAATGGAATATCAACAAATTGGTCGATGACATCTTTGAAGACAGCGGTTGCGCGCCGCACAATGTCATGGCCAGGTTGAATTGCAGGACTGCAGATGATGTAAGTCATGTGCCGATCTATCTTTCTCATAATATGATATAGCCATGTACTTAGTTTCCGACGATGGAAGCTGCGCAGGTGAAACAGATCGTCTCCATCAAACTGGCTGATGTGTTGTTTGGTGACGATGCATTCACCGACGGATCCTTCCTTATAGCGCCCATCATGACGTTTGTCAGTACAGTGCTGGTATCGACGTGGGGTAGATATCGGAAGACGATCAAAAGACAGGCTAACAGCATCGACAAGAAGACTAGGGAGGTCGAAGACCAATGGCTAGGTAAGCTGCGCAGGTTGGTGAGTTAGAGCGGGAGCTAACCTTCGGGCAGTCATCACGGCCGCAAATGCAAAACCCACGATGGCCAGCATCCGCACCTACATGAAGAAATTGGAGACCTTGTTCACCCTTCTTAGCGTGTTCAAAGACCAGGAGACGAGTAAGAACCTTGATGCGCGTCGTGAACAGGTGAATGCGATGCTGGCTGCTGCCAAGAAAGATCCCGCCAAAGCAGAATTAATAGCACGTTCGTGACCAGTATCTGACTGACATCTACACGATGACTAACGGTGATTGTTTAGGGCTTCCTAAATCTCTACGGGATGCGCTTGACAAGCTGGCCACTGAACGAGAAGTCAAGGAGCTCGAACTTCTGATCGAGACCACACTTGCTGCAATGGTGCCGCTTGATGGCGATGAGGTTGTGGTAGACTTCACAGAGAATATGGATGTGAGTGACTGGAAGAGTGGAGTAGAGGAATATGACAAGTGCAGCGAGGATGATCTTTGGGAATACCTAGGCCTGCCGGAGAAGAGACTACCTTTTTTCCAGACGCGATCTGACCCTGACGCCGCCATTGACCCGTGGAGTGAAGAAGGTCAGCGATGGCTTGATGATCCGACGAGCCTGGCACAGAGCTTGACGCCTCGGTGGCACCAGCTAGTTGGCATCCTGAGGCTAATTGACAGGTTTTTGGACGGTAAGCCGGTGATGCTGATGGATGGCGTTGGGGTTGGAAAAACCATGCAGGCTGTTGGTTTGATTGCGTGCCTTGCACACTACAAGGATCATTACAGGAAACACGGGAAGTTTCCTGGCAAATTTTGTAAGCAATCTTTCGGGCTTCCCGCACAGCTGCATGCGCTGACGGATACCCCACAGCACAACGTTGCCACCAGAAGACAGGTGGCAACATTCCAGACTTACCAACCGTCATCATGAGTCCTCCTAACCTACAACATCAGTGGATGAGCGAAATACAGCGCTATCTAAGGCGAGCGACGTTTGACGTTCTTCCTTACGCGGGCAAATATACCGCACGTTCACAGTGGTGGTCAACGGCTTGGAGTAAATGCCAGCAGCCTTCGATACGGCGCATCATTTTGGCCACGACAAATGTAAGTGACTTCTGAGGTCTGTTGTCAGAAAACAAAATAACTTATGTGGGGTAGGCAGCGCATGATGATGCAGTCACCGTATTCATCGATAGCGAGAGGGACAGTTACGGGCAGCCGGTAGCTAGCCCTCGCTTTGAACGAACTGCCCCAAGTACCCTCTTCGGTCGTGGATATAACGTGACGTTTTTCGATGAAGCTCACTGCGCAAGGAAATACAATAAAGTACACATAGCAGCTCGAGGACTTCAGGAGAGATCTCACTTAATGGTTGCAATGACTGCAACACCGGTCACCACAAAACCCACGGTAAGCCAGCATAGACGCCATCAATCAACGAATGTTACTGACTTTGCGGCCAATATTGAATTTGATGGACGCCAGGACCTTTGGATTATGGGTCAGCTGCTAGGGCTTCCGCAATTCAAGGATACTGCACAGCTCAAGAAGATGAACCGAGAATTGGCAGCGGCTCAGAGAAGGGACCGTAAGGCACAGAGAGAGGCGGGAGTTGAGGGATCAATGCTGCGAGGCGTTTTGGTCGGCAGCCATAATCCGGAGGCTGCTCAAGAAGAATACCTACCTGCGATGAAACAATGGATGGGGCGTATGAGAGAGTGGTTCTCCCCTGCTGTCATCCTTCATACCCTAGATTCCACTGACAGTACGGGCAGTAAGATCCTGGGCCTCCCTCCCTATCATGACCATAGCTTAAAAATAAGGCTGCTTGACTGGGAGATGGAGAATTTGAGGAATATTGCACGGGGATATATCGATGACTGTCCCATTGTAGGGATGAGCAAGGTGAGGTCAATTTTTCCAGACGTGTCATTGGGCTGTCATCTGAGCAATGTGTACAGAATTTCTATGTTGAATTTAGGCGGTCCATCCTTCACCCGCATATGAACCCAACTGAGGAACACTCATGGACAAGACCGAAATCTCTGGAGGAGTGGGACGTCAGCCCCACCAAAAGCATGAAGTTGGACGTCCTGGCTAAACTCCTGAAATACCATTTGGAGTCTGACGGTCGCCAGCCATTGATGATGGATGAGAGCGGTCGCAACCTGGTTCCTAACGTAGCCTTCACAGCTGGAAATACTCACTCAGATGATCCAGACAGGATCGTGGTATTCTCGGCTTTCGTCACCTCCAATCAGGCTATCGTGGATGTGAGTTATACAGTAGACAACTCCAGCCTTTTGATCGAATCCTTGTTTTCAGGTTTTGGACCTTCACGGCGTTCATGCACTAGAACTTAATGGACAGACACCCATGAAGAAGCGCAAGGGCATTTTGGATGACTTCAGGTCATCTGCGAGGACCAAAGGAGCGCGTGTCTTGATTTTGTCAGGTGTAGGTATGGTAGGCTTAAATTTGGCATGTGCTAATATAATGGTAGTGTTGGTATGCGCATTCCTATAGTGCTTGTATTCCAGGTGTAGCTGATCATTATGGTAGGATACCCTTTGGTCGGAGCAGGACGATCGCCAATTGCGTGGGCGGATCTACCGTCACCCTCAGCCCAAAGAGGTGCATGTTTACAGAGCCATCGCCTTGAAGACGGCCGATGTCTTTCTCAATAATATCTCATTCTCAAAGGGCGCAATGCATGAGGCATTTGTAGGTGCTGACAAGGAATTTCGTAAGTGTCTACTTCAACTGACGAGGGCTTGACTAAAAAGCATCTCTGTAGGATGCATGTTTAATGATGATGATAGCGCCATTGGAGATCTGATATCTGTATCAAGGCCGAAGTCAGATGATTTTACAGATGACGACGACCCTATGGACGTCGACCATGAACCCGTCGGAAGGAAAAAGGCTACCAAACAGAAGGCGCGTGTCAAAGGGACAGCCAAGACCCCACTCCCTCCTTCCAGACCAGCCGCAAAGCGTAAGGTTAAGGGAAACAAGACTAAGTCCACGACTGTTGGTATTGATGATGAGTCCGAGGGCAGCTCACACAAGCGTCGCAAAGATGAGCAGGTACCACCCAACATCATAATCAAGGGGGCACCTGTTACAGCTAGTACTGCCACAACGCTACCTCAGTCGCAGTGTGGAGATGACGATTCATCCCTCTCCGACCCACCTCCAACCTCTCCGACCACTCCTCCCGACCTTCCCCGCCCCGCCTCTTTATCCGCCGACCCTTTGGCTCCCGCTCCAGTTTCTTCTCCCAATGATCAGTCAGACCAACCTGCAGGCTCACAGGATGACCGCCGGGATAAAGTACCAGAGGTGGACTTGGCCGGTCGTGGCCATGAGATGGGCTGGAATGATAGCCAAGACTGGAATGACGGTGGCGACCATGAAAGCCGCTTGACTGTGGAGAACGACGAGCAACCCCAACGCCTTATCTCCGATCCATTTGATGACATCTTTAATAAGAAGCGTGCGCCGGTAGCTGTTGGGAGCCTGGGTACGTCTGTGACAATTCCGGTACATAAAAAACGGCTCTCCTACCCTCACGCACTAAAACCTGGTGCTTCGTCATGGAACCGCAGTAATACTTGTAGTGAAGGATCACAGTCAACTCAGGCTGGTACCTCTCGGGGGCAGACTTTCAATCCTGTTCCACTAGGTTCAGGTCCTGCCCATTCTGCCAAGTTCTCCTCCAAGGACCGTATGCACCAACGGCGGTCTCCTGGATAGATTTTGTCGGAACGTCTCACCTATGAAGGCCCCTGCCTATTAATTGCACTCATTGTGTAGATCATTTGTCACCTACTAGATCTCATAGTACTGTAGAGATACGCGTTATTATACTTTGTTCATTAACTGACTTTCCTAGTATACACTCATTTGTTTTAGGTTAGTTATTTAGTCCACTACACTACGAGCGTATGGCTGAGTATACACTCATTTGTTTTAGCCTTCTGTTTGTTCCCGCGTGTCGCAACTTCGAACAATACGTACTAGGTAGAATATATTCGAGAATTTTAGCGTGTCCATTCTTAGCTTAATGATCGTGATCTGGTGATCTCAGTGATGGTGTCCTGACTTTGTAATGATCTCAGATGCTGATCGATCTCGATCTCATAATCTCACCAACAGATGGGTAGCATAGCAAGGGGAACACACAGCACTACTATATGCAGACATGGCTAAGGAATGTAGTAGAGCCATAGAGAACCTACAGTCTACAATACAGTGATGTATCACACCATCTACATCCCTCAGCAATTATTGTATTCAGAATCACTTGTAGTTATAGGTAGTTACTAGTGATACATCAAACCTACAGGTACAGGTGAATTCTCTTCATCACCTTCAGCTGTGATCTCTTGCTGACAGCAGCTGGTAGTGGTGCTGGTTCAAAGATATTTCTGAGGTCTTCGAATCTAAGGTTAGGTTGGTCACACCTGGATGATGTCAAAGCCAAGTGAGTGTCTCACCTCAGCTGTACACTCATAGTGTAGTGGATTGAGGTAGTGCTGCCGCGGTCCGGTCCAGAACCATGGTTCGAACTGGACTTTTGGTCCAGTTCTCCACGGTTCAGTCCATGGTTCTCGCGCCAGCCAGAACCGGACCAGAAAACGGTTCTCGGTTCTAGATCTTCCCAAATGGTCCAGTTCTTGTTCAGCCTTCCCGAACTGTTCCGAACCCTTATTGACTTCGACTTCGACAGCATCTGCCTCGACGTCAGACTGTCGTCTTCGGGATTCACGTTGTTGATTAATCAAGCTACATTTAGCCTTTTTGAAGGTAAGTACTAACTAATTAAACTCTCAAGTCTCTCACCCACTCACCTCTATAACAGGAGGTTCTATTCATTGAGGACCAGCTACAACACTGTGCAGGCCAGCACCCATCGCTACCAGCGCACAATCCATCACATGCCACGCCACCTGTGCCTATGTTGATGCCTGCCACCTCACCGCATCCCTTCTCACTTGTTTGCTGTTCTTGCTGGCTGGCTTTTACTGGCTTGCTCGCTGTGTCTCACTCACCCTCTGTCTCTCACTCACTGTCTCACACGCCCGGATGCTGAAGATGAATAAAGGATGAGAGGAGGAGGGAAAGAGTAGAGGAGAGAGAAATGCAGAGCACATGCAGCGCATATAGAGCCGACTCTAGATGGGGAGTTCTCTCAGCTGCAAAGGTGTGTCATGGTGTTTTATTGTTTCAGTGTCTAATAAATTTATCATTTGTATATGGTACCTGTGCTCATCGCCATCTCATGCCGCTGCTCACTGCCATCTCCTGCTGCTGCTCGCTGCCATCCTCAACCCATGCTCATGATCACCATCCTTCACTGCTGCTTTCCTATTTCTGGATGTGTCAACCCCTCATTATCGCAATTGCTCTCCTGATACCTCTTGTGCATGGTAATTGGGGGGAGCAGCCATGTTATTAGATTAGTTACTCAACATGTAGACTACTTGGTACATTGTTAATGTTTTTTTGCGTGCTCTTACAGTTTTTTTTTTTGGTTCAGTTCGGGTTCAAACCCCAAAAAAACCGAACTGGTCTCTATGGTCCAGTTCTTGGTTCTCGTCTAGGACCCTCCGAACCGGACCATGGCAGCACTAGACTGAGGTGTAAATGAGTCTAAGTCCTCTGGATGTACCGATGTGATTATGTAAGCTGTACTTGCTGCATTCAAGAACAAACAAACAAACAACACGCCCACTTGGTGAGTTATCAGCTACTCATCACTCCCATTCTGCATGCAAACCGTTCGTGTTTCTCTCTTCCCAGCACCTTTGTCAAGACGTCCGCAACTTGCCAATTCATTGGTACATATTTTAGTACAATCTCCCTGTTGCTGACCTTCTCACATATGAAATGATAGTGGATCGCGATGTGCTTTGTGCGGCTATGGAAGATGGTGTTCTTTGCGAGTGAGATAGCAGACTGATTGTCGATGAGGATTAGGGTCTTCTGGGATCTGTGGAACTTGAGTTTATTCAAGAAGGTATTTATCCATATAGCTTCTTTTGCAGCTGATGCAGCTGCCATATATTCTGCTTCAGTGCTCAATAGTGCTACAGAATCTTGTTTCTTTGACTGCCAGCTCACTGCGCCTCCTGCCATCAGGAAAACATATCCTGTTATTGAGCGCCGATCATTCACGTCGGATGCCCAATCCACGTCCACATATCCTTGTACATCTGACTTCTCTTTTCCATTGAAAATGAGTCACTGATTAGAAGTCTTACACAAGTAGCAATACACGTGCTTTAGCGCGGTCCAATGCTCTTGTCCGGGTGTAGCAGAGTGTTTGCTCAATGCTCCTACTGCAAATGCTAGATCTGGCCATGTAGTGAGCATTGCGTACATGATCGCGCCCAATGTACTCTGGTAAGGTCTGATTTCAGTCTTGGCACTCTCCCATTTCACTAACTTGGTGTTAGGATCCATTAGTGTTGTGACCGGCCATGCATTCTGCATATTGAAATGTTCAAGAATACTTTCAATGTAGTGCTCCTGCGATAACTTGATCATTCTCTTGTCTCGATCATGTATGATCTCCATCCCTAAGATCCAATGCGCTTCTCCAAGGTCTGTCAGCTCGTATTCTTTCTGTAATTGTTCCTTGAGCTGATTGATTAGCTTCAGATATTTTGAGAATATCATCTTGTCGTCGACATAGATGGCTACTATGATGTGAGTCCCTTCTATTATTTTGAAGAACACACTGTGATCCAATTCACAGTGTGTGTACCCAAGCCCTTCAAAGACCATGCGCAAACACTTGTACCAGGCCTTGTGTGCCTGTTTCAATCCATACAGTGCTCGTTTGAGCCTCCAGACTTGGTATGATGATTTGTGAAATCCTGGAAGAATTTCTAGGTAAATTTCTTTGTCTAATTCACCATTGAGAAATGCTGATTTGACGTCCATTTGATGTATCTCTAGATCATATTTGGCTGCTAGTGCTAGAAGCATCCAGATAGTCGAGAATTTTGTAACAGGTGCGAAGGTTTCCATGTAGTCAATGCCTTCGACTTGAGTGAATCCTTTGGCGACAAGGTGGGCCTTATATTTGTCTATCTCACCGGTAGGTCCCTTTTTCACCTTATATACCCACTTGGAGTCAATAATTTTCCGTCCTTATGGTCTTTTGACTTCCTTGTATAGGCCGATCTTCTCAAAAACTCTCAGCTCCTCCAGCATGGCAGCTTTCCATAGGTCCACATCTGGCCGATTTGCTGCTTCTTCGAACATCCTAGGTTCTTCGGCTATCTCTGTATGGTAAGCTTGTTCTTCATCCACAAGCTCATTCTCACTCTCATACTCAACAGCTTTAGTCCTTTCCTTTGTTTTCGTGCTTGGATCTTCTTCATGGTGAGTCTTGAGGGTCGACTTTTCATATGCATTCACAAAATAATGAGAATCGTCATCAGGAATTGGAGCTTTTCGGTTTTGAGCAGATCATTAAACTTCATGTGGTGGAACTGGATGAGGATATGGTGTGTGTGGGGGAGGGGGCTTTTGATTGTATGCGCCGTCTAGCAGAGGTACGTTGTGAAGCTTCAGTACTAACTTTGCATTGACTTGTATCAGCAAGAGATTCCTCCTTGTCAGATTTGGATCATAGATCCTCTTCTGTGCTTGCGGCCTCCTCAATATGGACTTGTTCTGCATTTTTAGAGTTTGATATGACCGGTAGGGAATTTTGTCCTGAATGTGCATGCTGTTGACTGATTTGGAGGGTCTTGCTTTCATCAACAATTATCTTCACTCGGCTTGACCTCCCATCATTCTCCTCTTGGAATACAACGTCCCTGGATTCAACTACGCGCCTACTCAAACTTTCTAGGCGGACATAAGCCTTCTGTTCTCCGCATATCCCAGGTGAATGCACTCTATCGACTTCACATCAAGTTTTTGACATTGTTCGCTTGGTACGTGCACAAAAGCCTTGCATCCAAAAACTCTCAAGTGCAATACTGATGGTTTATTGCCAGTGAAAGCCTCAAAGGAAGTAATGTCTTCTTTTAGAGCTCATATCAGTACTTGATTGGTGATACAGGCAGCATGAAGGATAGCATTGCTCCAATACATTTTAGGAAGGCCCACGTCACTTAGCATTGCGCATGTGGACTCTATGAGCATCCGATTCATGTGTTCAGTGACTCTGTTCTCCTGTGGTGTGTATGTGTTCGTTCTTTCATGGTGGATACCTTTTAACTCCAGGTACTTTTGAAAGGCTTTAGAACCATACTCTCCACCACCATTGCTGCGAAATATATTTATGCACTCCCCTGTTTCGGCTTCTGCTCACTCAAAATATGATTTTGTGAGTTTGAGAGCTTCATCCTTCGTCTTTAGTAGCCTAACGACTAGATGGTGTGTGCAGGCATCAATAAACATGATGAAATACTGGAATCCACCTCTAGAAGTCATTTTCATTGGACCACAGATATCTGAGTATATTCTATGGAGTACTTGAGGGCTCTGGACTTCCAATTCATTTGGGATTGGCTTTTGAGACTGTTTCCCTATGAGGCAGGCTTTGCATGTATTCGTTTCATGGGCTGTTGTCCCTGAAACCTTCATTCCACTAACCATATCCTTCACATATAGTTTCTTCACTGAATCAAGGGTGGTATCCACGAGTCGACAATGCCATGTCTGCATTGACACTTTGAATGAATACAAGCATGTGGTGAGTGCTATGATTAGCTTTTCAGCATCTAGGAATTGACTTGAGCCTTCAACTATGTAGGCTCGTTCGTAGTCGCAGGTTCGTCCTCTTAGAACATATATGGACTGTCGTCGGGTTGTCAAGGCTGCTATTACTCTGTCTCAAGTTATGATGCAGGTATGTTGATTAAAGGATGTGCTGAATCCTTTGCTCGTTAGATGTGGTACTGACAACAGATTTTCATCTAAGTCAGGGACATAGTACACCTCTTGGAGTACTGTTCATCGCATTTTTCCTCCTCCGACATCTACTTCGAGTTCAATGCTGGGTATTCCAGTGGCTTCAATCGAGTGACCATCTTCTATGACTACGCACTGAGGTGGGAGTATAGTGCGGAATGACTTGAACCAGTCTCTGCGGTAGGACATGCTTGCTGATGCTCCAGAGTCAACAATCCATTCGACTGATCTTGTCTCACGTCTGGGACCTTGTGCAACGAATAACTGTAGCGCTGGTGTGTCACTCTTGACGATGGTTGCTACTTTGGCTGATAATTCAGTCATAGGTTTGTCCTTGTCGTCTTCCTTTTCCTTGTCTCAGCTCTTGGACTTCTCAGCCTTTTTCTTTCGACAGTCTCTTTCCAAATGGCCAGCCTTTTTGCAATAATTGCAATTGCCAGGTTGCCTTTCTTGTTGGTCTTTGAACTCTCTCTAGATTTGTCCGCATTCTTGACTACTAGGGCCGTTTGTGTATCTGGGGTTCGACATGACTTCTCCTCAATGAGAATCTCACTAATAGTCCCTTCAAACGTGATGTTGTCACTTGTGGACATTAGAATTGTTCTAAGAGTTGAGTAGGAGGTTGGGAGTGAGATGAACATAGCTATGGCTACTAGGGAATCATTGAGAGCTTGCCTGGATGAGTTTAGGACTTGTGCCTTCTGTCGCATTAAATGAAGCTGAGGTTCCAGGGATGATTCGTCTGATAAGGGTCCTCGAAACAGTTTGCCTATCAAATAGGCTATGCTTCGTCTGCCCTGTCCCTCATATCATTCGCACAATTTTGTGCAGGCATCAGATGCTAATGTTGTGTATACGACTCCGTTTAGCACTTCGTCCTTCAGCATGAGTGTGATCTGTGCATGTGCATCCTCATTGTTCTCAAGCCATTCATTTAGTGCATCTGGGTGCGTGGCAGGGGGCTGTTTCTCCACTCCAGTGACGAAGTCCCGAAGTCTCCTTACTGTGAGTACATTCTTCGCTCAAAACTTCCAGTTCTGAAAGTTGGACCCATCAGTTTCTAAGTCCCATGAATCACCACCGCAGCAATAATTATGATGCCAAGATCCAGTCAAAAGTAATCGATACCAAAGCAACAAAACATCAAAAAATCAAGTCAACAAGAAACAAAATTCCAACCTCTCCTGCAGCAAAAATAAAGGCGAGTCAAGCAATAACTAAGACACCGATGAAGATTATGTTTTCCGGAGAAAATTCAATTGTTGATACTGACATTGATAGTCTGAGCGCCTGTCATATGCACCGCAAAATATAACTGACACCACAGCAATAAAATCAAAAATGAAGCGAAATGATGCCAAGTCAATATGAGATCCTGACCTTGGCCCGCCCATCTGAAATCAAGCAACAACATAGCAATCAGATCGCAAAAATGAAGCAAGATGAATCCAAGACAAAATGAGATTTTGACCTCGATCAATGCGCTCAGTGTCTACCATGCCAAGATACGAGCGTTACAATAGCGATGCAATCTCATACCACCACAGAAACAAAACAGCCAAAATCCAGGAATACCACAGGAACAAAATATCAAAAATGAAGCAAAATAAAGTCAAATAGAAACAGCATTCTGACCTCCACCAATGCATCGACCAAGACAAGCGCCACCCCAGCAATAACTAAAATAAAGCAAAGATAAAATAAGATCCTGATCTGAGCCCAATGCCTCGCCCAATTATGATAGTCATAGCACAATGAAGTCAAGAACCTGCCATCACCATAAGCGAAGAAAATTCGAAATAAAGCAAAGTCAACACATCATCCTCATACCTTATCTTTGCGAAAATGAAGCATCCACATATAATATGTATCATCCGCTCACCTTTACGCACATCAAATCAAGCGACCAAGAAAACCTTGATGGAAATGTAGCATCTGTATCCAAATATACCAACCGCATGATCATAATCAAATCAAGGAAATGCAACAAAGATAGCAACCAAGACGAATTCAAGCGCATAATTAAATCAACGCAAGACATCAAAGATAACAACCAAGATAAATTTGAGTCCCCCCCATCCCCCGCCCATGTTAGCTTAGTGTTCGGTGTCTCGGTTAGTTTTTAGGTTTCGGTGTCTCGTTAGCTTCGCTTAGGATGAGGAACGTATTCTCTCGGTGTCTCGTTGTCTCAGTTAATGCTTAGGATAAGGAACATATTGTCTCGGTGTCTCATTGTCTCATTTCTCGGCCACATACAGTCATATGACCAACATCCCCCCACCAGACTACAACTCCAAGTCAAGCAAAATCTACAAAATCCCCCCAATACCAATACGCTCTCGCTCCACTCCCCAGCAACAAAATCATCAAAAATCACAAAAATCAAGCAAAACCAAGTCAAGTCTGCATCAAATTCTGACCTACCGCAACGCATCACCCAAGACAAGCACTGCCCGAGCAACAACAAAATTCTGTCCCCAGCCAAGACCACCATAGCAACAAAAGCGCAAAAACATACAACAATCAAGCAAAATCCAGTCAAGCCAAAACCAAATTCCGACCTCAGCCAACACGTCGCCCCAGACAAATACCACCCACAACAATCCCTACAACAGCAACAATCAAGCAAATCAAAACTCTGTTCCCCGCCACATCTACCACAGCAATAATCAAGCAAATCAAAACTCTGTCCTATCTATATGAGTTGCTGGCTTTGGGTCCCATAAATTCCCTATCTATATGAGTTGCTGGCTTTGGGTCCCATAAATTCCCTTCGACGGAATTTCTTTTTATGGGTTAGTGATGTCCTTAAATAGCAGAAAAGGAATGACCTCATTGATGGAAGAGGAATATCAGGTAAGGTTCGATATCTATATGAGTTGCTGGCTTTGGGTCCCATAAATTCCCTTCGACGGAATTTCTTTTTATGGGTTAGTGATGTCCTTAAATAGCAGAAAAGGAATGACCTCATTGATGGAAGAGGAATATCAGGTAAGGTTCGATCAAAATGGTTATGTAAGTGTATCAAAATGGTTAGATTTTGTGCTAAATATAGATCTAGAAGACGGAAAGAGGAATGGAATCAGAAGAAGGAAGAGGAATGCCGAGTGAAGGAATTCCTATATATGGAGAAGGAAAATGGAATAAGAGGAATGTGGAATTCCTCCATTGTACCTTATTATGTCACACAGGTGGCTTTCGACCGTACATTATCTTTTCTTCTACTTGGCCTGGACACACAGCAACCCACCACCTGATGTTGTTTATCTCAGAAATGTGTCAGTCAATCATAGTATTCATTGTATACAGGAGAGGGCTTCATCAGTTTGTGAGCATGACCTTGCCTGCTGCATGGTCCTTGAGACCCAGTGAAAATCGGACATGGCCATTTCCACAGGGTCGATGGATTTGTAACTTTTGTAGCCATTAGACTTGTATAGATGGACATTGAAGTTGTGCAAACACATGTTGAACGATATGTTCAACTGGAGGTCTGTGCTTCGCTACACTAGATCCGACTTCAGTGTTGTTCAACAGTTCCACTTGCCTGTGATTTGGAATCTTGATGAACCCTACTCTCGCCCTCTTCAATGCACATACTTATTTGCACTACCATGGTCCCTGACAAGTGCCAGTCATCTTAGCAAAATCTCACTCTTTCTACTGCTACACCACGGCTGCAAAGCTCCTGGGCAAAAACAGATTTTCCTTGTCAAGATGATGTGAACTTGTTGCCTTGGCTGGGTTATGCTCTGCGAAGATGAACACATTCGAAACAGAGCGCATATAGTCACTTGTTCGAGGGACACACTTGAGTAGTCAACGCATCAAAAGCATACACCAGCGCCAAAGTGCATTGTTATCTTTTTGCATATAGGCAGCTGACATCTCCGTGTGTCTTCAGCACTTTCAACTATCCCATTCAATCATACTTTAATCAAGGTCGTTCGACCTTGTAATGAGTTGTATTAGTGAGGCAATTCTATCTATGTTCGAAATTTTGTGTTGGAGTAGCTAGAAATACAATTTTTGTGAAAATACCGACTTCTGTGTGTTGCCAATTGCACTGGAAGGTTTAGTAATTGGTTCAAACAAGTTGAATCAACTCTCGCACTAGGTTCTTCTGGTCGAGTCTTGTTCTGTGCGCATACTTGCTATGTCTAACTGTGATGTATGCTTGTCACTGGGTCTCTTAATTGCTGGTGGCACAGATTTCAGGCCCAGTGAAACTGACTATGACGGGAGGAGTCGTCACAAGCTTAGAAGTGATTTTCCTTTTTAGTTACATGCTTGTTTATGTAATCTGATTCTTTGCACGCATTGTGCTTGCAACATTGTGTTGCAAAGTGGAATTTCCTTTGTTCTCTTTGCATCTCCTCTCCTTGCTTTATGTTGTGTGTTAACAATTTGCAGAAACATCGCCCTTCGGCTTATTTGTATGTTCATTATTTCAGAGTCTTTGCACTCATAGCTGTATTTCGATATGTAGAAGCCTCCCACTATTCCCAGTAGTCCCATCACCCAGCTGTCTAGTCCTGCCAATACACTTGAGGAAAAGGAGAATAAGCCACCACATGCAACTACTGCTACGCCTGCACCAATCTAGATCCCATGTTGGTGGTACATGTGGCTTTTATTTACTGGTGTTACCCACTTTCTTCCAGTTCGTTTCTGGCTTGGGCTGCTGCTGGTTGTGAAGATACATCCGAGTCCTTCCAACTGCGTGCCTATTGCAAGCACCTGTTCCACCTGAAAAGGCGTCTGTCCCATCCAATGAAGCCAAATCCAACTTCCCCGACAGGCTTTACTAATGCTTTGCAGAATTTATGTGCTCTTCATTCACTTAAGTAAATCAAAATCAGTGGGACAACGGAGGAATTTTGTACTTATTATAAGAATCTGGTACTGGAGAAATGAAAGGCAAGTCATATAATCTCTTGTTGTATTGATTCATTCACACTGATTAATAGGAATATGACGAGGAAGAAACTGCACTGGTAAGTCCTTGATTCTCTCTTGATGGACCTTCCAAATCATCATCTACTAGGTCGCTTCCGATACATGAGACAAATTTGTCTCCGAAGAATGTCTCTATTAGATTCAGCACGATTTGGCCCTGCACTATCCGACATACGAATATCCTACAATGTTTTCGAGTGCTTTTGAGCTGCTATCCGTGCGCATCATGTTTTCAAGCCACTATATGCGTTTTTGAGCTTTCGTACCACATTTCCATTGCTACATAATACTATTCGAGCATATTTGCGCACATTTTCAACCATCTGGCAATATGTTTTACATTAAAAAAACCACCTATGTGCATGAGGAAACCCGCCCCCACATATATTTAAATGTGCGGATTCACTCACTACCTATCATATCATGTTCTCATATGTTTTGTCTACCGAGTGCTGACAAAACACTGTGCTTCAGTCTTCAGTCTTTTTTTCTTTGCCATGATTTGTTTATGTTTTATTCTCGAACTCAATTTGCTCGTATCTATGTTTTAAACCCTCAGAATGCCACATCCAACACTCAGACGTCTCTTGTGGGACCAGTAAGACCAGGGTCTTTGACTCAAACAGAACATTGGAAGATCGGTTGTATCCCAACAACAGTTGGTAGAGAAGTGCCTCAATACAGCAAGCTATCCATCTCCAATCTTCCCCAATATGTATGAGTTGCACTGCGCGTCTATTTGCTTTTGTTTGGTCACTGTTGATTTTCGTGATTCTCTTTCTCTCCTCCCTTCTCTCCATCTATCCCAACTTCCTAGCGTGCACCTTGCCGTGCTTCTTGTTTATCTCAAGAGTCCGCTAGGTGGAGCGACACTCCCTCT
This sequence comes from Suillus fuscotomentosus, assembly GCF_016647785.1. Classification (NCBI taxonomy): domain Eukaryota; kingdom Fungi; phylum Basidiomycota; class Agaricomycetes; order Boletales; family Suillaceae; genus Suillus; species Suillus fuscotomentosus. Next base: position 48,063 of record NW_024539646.1, on the reverse strand, counting down.
GTCCTTAACACTACAGGCAGAGCATTCTTGGGCTGTAATGCCTGGGATGGGTCGCTTCTGGGACTAGATTTGCCTAAAACATCGCATTCTATGTGCACATTTATTATTTGTGCGTTTTCACAATTCAAGAGCTGCAAACCGGCAGATTGTCCTTCAAATTTGTTGCAATCTCACAACCCTCCAAGTCCAGATACTCTCGTCCAGTCTGTGTTGCCGCCGCATGTTCATGTTCAAAATCTGGGTCAACACGAGGAGGCTATGACACTCCAAATGCCACTTTAATAAACATAAACTGCGCCATACACAACATAAAGTTGGGTGCTTCTAATCAACCGGACGGCCAAAATCTTCGAAGCTGGGCTCAACAATCAAGTATTTTGCAAGATTGTCAGCTGTACGAGCGTCAAAAGCGCTCTGGCCTTTTACGTATATAACACAGCCTACCAACAGTCCAAGTTAACATTGATATCTCCAATGTCAAGTTTTTTGAAACCTTTCAACAGCATCCTTGTAAAGTTGTGAATTTGTCTGTCCAGCAAAAACCTGCCCATTCCATTCCCCCACAGCTGCTTCCGGCCTTCCTCATGTTTCACGAGGCACATCGGCCATTCCATCTTCACTTTTTTTGCCTCCCAAAGCCAGAATACATGTACGTCCACGCGGATGACCTCGCCAAGAATATTAATGTCAAGATATATCCTCTTTCTCAATCGACACTTCTACGCGTAAGGAGCCAGAGGACATCCACGCGGATGACCTCGCCGAGAATATTAATGATACATCCTCTTTCTCAATCGACACTTCTAAGCGTAAGACAACATTTGCAAAGCGCAATATACCAGGATCAGGAAGAAAAAATTATAGTGGATTGCAGGCGAGTATCTCCGTTCTCATGTCATCGGTCACACGCAGGGTCTCATATTAATCTATGCATCTAGAGCCTCCGCATCTGGCAATGTACCATACCTTCTCTGAGCTAGCTCGCGCCTCGTCCTACTAATGCCCACTATACTCGAATCATCAGAGGCACCGCACGTACGAATATTGAAGAAATGCATGTTTTCAATGTTGCTTGTTGATAACTATTTTTCTTGTCTCATGCTCACACCTCAGGCAGCACTTCTCAGGACTATTAGAGGTCTCTCAGATAGTATTATTATGTTAGGATTATATGGTCTAAGAGACACAACCTCGTGGATGTTCTAAATATAGTACGCCTTCCTTCCTTCCTCCCGAACCCTCCTGCAGAGCCTTCCTCGACCCTCGCCTGGCCATCTGTATGATACACCGTACCTCTGCGATGCTCACTGTATTCCTCACCGACCTCGCCAGCATCCTGTCCTACCTCATCAAGCAGCCTTGAGCCTCCTGATAGTGTTCATGTCTCACCCGCCAAATGCAGAGGCTGAGCTGTTCCTAGAATCTTCTATTTCCACCTGCTAAGTCCTTTCCCCTCTACCATCAACTAAATAACTGAAACTCCTAGTTCAAGTTCTGCGTTTGCTTCAAGGGACCGGAATTCTTGAAGTCTGGTGGACTTCCGTCCATCCATTGTTTTGTCGGTTCATCTATCCATCGACCATTGGTCAGCGCCTGATCTCCCACCCGAGATGACACTCTCAGCTCAATCATTGAAGTTCTTAGTATGTTCTGTGCTGAAGTTTATTGACGACTCGGAGGCAGACCGCCATCCTAGTATCAAAGAGTCTGGGACGTCTTCTGAGGACGATACCAAGAAGTCGAACAAGTCTGCTGTTCCATCTGTGCCCAAGATCCCGTTGTTGCAAGTGGAACTGGAGCGTGCGGGGAATAGTACGTTCAGCTTACTCAACCTGTCTGGCTGATGGGAGGAAATTTCGCTTTCGCTTTCGCCAATATCACATATTTCTGTTACAGTATAGCTCTATCAGTCCTATTTTATTTCGCTCAATCTACATGTGGCATCCAGCCGATGCCTGCAGGTTTCGACATCACTTTGTAAGTTCTAAATCTGCATGCGCCCGTCTTTGCTGAGTGTTCATTTTGTTCCTCCTTCCTCGTGTAGCCTGTGTTGTCACACTATGGTAGTCCGTATGGCGCTGGATTCGTTCAACTATTCACACACATAAAATACACATACAGACACACGTCACACGCACACACAGTCATGCATTCACATACTAGGGGCCGGTGTTGCCGACTGATAACCTTGCTCCGGTTGTTCCCGCGAACGAATCTAACTTTCGAACTTCTGCATAAGTGGTCATTACTGGTACATCGTCCTTTCTGTTTGGTTTGCTTCAACCCCCCTCCCTATGATGCCCGGTATGGCCCGTTACCGCCCTGAGGCTGAGTAGTGGAGTACCACTTCCCCTTCTGTCACATTCATGTTTTTGACAGTTGTTTTTGCTCACTTTCTATCTAGATTATGTAGCCTAGACCCAAATCAATGCTAAATTTTAACAAGTCAATTTTGAACTTCAGAACCCAGTGTGATTTTGAAGCCGTTCGAAGGCCTTGTCGTCATCTCCTACCACCCTCCTGCCTCCGCCGCCATCTTATGTCCGCCATCCAGCTTCAATCCAGAGCTCAGTGAGATTTTGAAGCTGTTCGAAGGCCTGTTGTCTTCTCCTACCACCCTCCTGCCTCCGCCGCCATCCTACATCCCCTGTCCAGCCTCGATCCAGAATCCTGTGTGATTTTGAAGCTGTTCGAAGGCCTTTTGTCGTCTCCTACCACCCTCCTGCCTCTACCGCCTGAACTTTCAGGTGTTTTCAGAGCCGTTTGAAGGCCTAATATGCGCAACTTCATGTATTACTAGTATACTTATGACAATGTAAAAAAATGTTCTCTGATCACACCTCTGACATTGCTTTATTTACTTTGCGACTTTTTTCAGGTGAGTAATATGAAGGAGGATTAGATGGAGGAACGAGGAGAATTAAACTGTGGATTAGAGCTAAGTGAAGGGACAGCAAAGGAAATTTTCGAAACCATAGTAGTAGGGCGCCCATTGTAGTCAAGCATAGTAGTGTCCAAGTTGTGGCCAGTGCGAAGTGATTATGATAAAATATTTATCAAAGGAAGCTTCGAATTCTATGGGACAATTAAAGCCAAAGTTTAATGGAACCAATGAAGTAGTCAGTTGTCCAAGGGTTGTGGAATGGACGCAACAATGGATCATTAGCATCCGGGTGACCACGCAAGATATCATTCCTTGTTGGTTCGACTGAAACGAGAGGGCGGAAGAGTGGTCGATTAAGTATGGACATTGCAGATGAATGATTCCGAGTCTGCAGGCCTGTGAAGACTTCTTGTAAGTCAACTTTCTGTTCTTCATCTTTAATTGAAGGCATCACAGTCAGAGAGCGTGGAGCGCATCTCTGAGTCTGCGGTGAGAGTGACATTCCCTTCAGACTACTGGGCAGCGTGTCAAGACCGTTATCTGAATCGGAATCGGAAGCAAAAACTGTAAAATCTTGAGTGTTGGACGTCCACTGAGCAGATAGAAAAAGAACTCAAACTTGTGTTTAACGTGACTTGAAGAGCTTTCCTTGTTCTCCGAATTTATTCGAGATGTTGATGCGATGGGCGGACCACGAACTGGTTTATTTTTTTGATACAATTATAAAGGATATTTGTAAATAGGTTCGGTTAAATGTATGGTTTTGTTGACCCTAAGGCCTCTGAAACTAAAGTTGAGGGTGATTGTACAAATAATGTATTAAAAATGATGATTATACAATGCACAAAAATGCACTCAAGATATGGTATTGTAACCCTTTATTCACGATAGACTCAGTAAATATATAAAAATCTTAATATATATGTTATGTCTTATATGATGTCCGCCCATGCCACCGTGGCATATGCGGATGTGGGTATATAACAAGGTGTAAAGTGTATAGTAAGTACATACTGATATATGTCGCTATACATCTATTCATACCCACATATGTAACATTTGTATATGTGGGTATGAATAGATGTATAGCGACATATATCAGTATGTACTTACTATACACTTTACACCTTGTTATATACCCACATCCGCATATGCCACGGTGGCATGGGCGGACATCATATAAGACACAACATATATATTAAGATTTTTATATATTCAATATGACAATCACATATGTCCGCCCCCACAACCGTGGCGAGGGCGGAAATATCAAAGAATAGATTAGAATATGTATATATTACATGATAAAATGAATAAAAAACAATATCACGTGACATCGGAATCTGATCATCGCGGACATGAACAATTGTGACACGAGGCGAAGGCGAAGGTCGGAGGGAGTAGGAATATAAGGGCGTAGGGCGAAGGGAGCCGGATAACGATTGGAATCCATCTCAGAGACCTACCACCACCTACGATACGCACATTCAAGAATTTTATCTGTACAAATGCCCAAAAAAACGAAAGGAGGAGGCAGCAAGACTGCCAATGCAGAGGTAAGTCAAAAATGCGCAAGAAGAGAAGCAGAACTCACCTAAATTTAACACAAACGTCTATCAGGACGGAGAAATGACGAATCTCCACCTCGACACCAGACCCTTAGAACCGCTGGTACTTGACAATGATGTTGCCAAGATGATGCAGAAGTTGGATACCCAGGTCGGCAAATGCAAAGCGGGAGTTGCATGGATCAATATACTCGCACTCAGCAAGAGATTGAAGTTTGGGACCTATAATGATAGGGCCGAGAACGAAACAGAAACTAACAAATTAGTGACGTCTTTTCGCGATGGGATCATGTCCATGAAGGACCAGACAGCGATTCCGATCATCATCGATATCGCACGCATCAAAAATGCAGACTCGTTGTCGAAGGATTTCCTTGATCCGGGGGACGTACCTGAACTCGAACTCGTCGACAAAGACCCTATCGTGGTCGCATCGGGACAGCACCGACTTGCTGCCTTAGTGAAATTCAAACAACAGCTAGACGATGAGTTCAACGTACTGGCGAAGAAACGGGATAAATTTAGGGCCATGGACAAAATAAGCGCGGACCAAATGGACACGTACAACAAGGTCCAGTTCGATATGCGCGTCATCATGGGGATCACGGAGAGTGTTGGAAAATGGGGGGTGGTCGTATATAATCAAAGTGAGTGGTGTGTTCCGCGCATGCCACAGTGGCCGGCGCGTGTATAAGCAGACGCGACATCACAGAATGTCCGCCCAGGCCACTGTTCCCAACGCGGACCTCTGACCTTGTTGATTCTGTAGGGAAACTGTTAGCGAAGGGTAACGATGACCTGGCTACTCATCTGAGTCGCAACAATGCATTGCCCGAGTACGGGGAGACCGACGAAGAGGTCATAATAACTGCGTTCAAGAGGATGTTAGTAGCCTACGACGCGGCACCAGAAGAGTCGAAACGTGATGCAGCAACCATGGCCCTCGTCGAGGTACGGACCACCGGGAAGAAAAACGCACGTATTCAGAAGGTGTTGCACCACGAAATGTTATGCGTGGTGCTCGCAACCCAGCTGCTCAAGCTAGGCCCGCATTTTCGTCGAAGGCGAGAGTTCACGGTGACATGGCTGTTCACATCGATTGGGATCTGCATGGGAGTGAGTCATACAATACGAAATGCGAAGTCAATGCTCACCTTGACCAAGCTCTACATTACGTTAATCAAAATTCGATGCGGACTCCTGCAATTGCTCTCTTCTCGCAAAGAGTTCCCATCGTACAACATCATCATTCGGTTGCTGCGGGACTCCGAAAAAGGTAACAAGGAAGCCACCAAACAACTCGCGACGTTGCGCGAATCAATGAGGACCTGCAAAGAGAACGAGAAGGGCGACCTGTCGACGTGGATGGAGGTTATCGGGAGTTTGAACGAACACGCGGAGGCAGTCTTTACGGGGTACGAAGACATCATTGAGGAAATGACGCCTGCATATGTGACCACGTTAAGTATATATCGAGGGAGCGTGATACGCACCTTGAGAGACATGTGGTCCTTGTCGAAGAAGAGCGAAGACGAGATAAAAAGTAACGACATCTTGAAAAGTCTTGATAGGATCGTCGCGCGTGTGACCCTGCACCTGACTCCGGAGCTGGGAGCTAAACATGCGCCAGAGCCGATCCTGGGAGCATGGATGATGAATTATATCTGGGAATATCTCATCAGGACACAGGTTGGCATTGTGGAGGTACAGAAAACGATTGAACATCGGAAGATTGGGAGACTTACAAATTCCCTACAATAGATATGTCATTGGTTCGAGCCTCTGCTCGATCATTTCCGTCGCATCGGTGGGAGACAGCACACGATGGACGACTGGTCTACGGTCATGATGTCGAACATCGTGAAGGACCAACGAATCGTAGAACCCGATGCAGATATGGCCGTGAGTCCCGATTCGCGAGCGTGACGTCGAAAAACGAAAGTCCTAACATTGTGTTCAATGGTAGGTCGCAGAAATCATATGGACTTACAGAAAATCGTTTGTCATGAGGCTGAACAATGTGATGCTCAACATCGCACCTCAGCTCCCACCACGACCAAAGGACAAAGGCACATTTGATGACGCCGTCGCGAAAATGGGAGAAAACGAGCAGGTCTTGTACCAAGCTTTGCATAACATAGTGATGAAGAGAAAGCAAAGGAACGTCATCAATCCGAAGAACATTGCAGGGGAGGCACGTACCATTGCCGGCATTATGGGCCTGCACGTCACAGCTTGGGACTGGGCATCTCCGTCCATCAAAAACAATACGCGAGACCTGCTTCCCACCCTGCAGGCCATCATTCTGGAGCGGACGCACATGCAGAGCTATCGTCCAAAGCTATTGTCGGAGCCGTGGGTCGGTGCGCTCCGAAGACTCATTGAGATGGCCCTCGCGCAGTATGTTCAACCCCTGCAGACAATTGGACGATCCGGGTTAGAGACGACTGCAGAATGGACTTGGTGGGACGAGCTCACCATCAGCGACAAGCAGGCAGATCCTCAAGCTATCATTGATACACTCGAAGATGAGTCTGTGCAAGAGCAACACAAACTTGAAGAACGACTCACGCTCAAACAAGCTCATACGGACGCGATCCAGAAACTTATCAACTATGTCGCAAATCTACCGTGTGCTAAGTCCTCGTCCTCTTCGGATGCTCTGATATCAGCAGATGTTTCGATAGGCCTGGAATATTTGCTCCGGGTAAGAACCAGTCGTTATTTGATATCATATACGTACCTTCGAGACCATTTTGGGCTAACATCAATCTTCCTTTTTGCAGGCGGTGTTCTTGAACACATCTAGAGCTCGAGTTCGAGAAATGTGGGACAATCCAAATAAGAAGTTCAATGTCAGCACTGATGTCGAAGCACTGGACATCATTTTCCCACAATGTGAAGCTGACAAATTCACAACGGTGAGCTCAAGACGTCTCTCATATCTCCCGTTAATGTCCTATACTCACATTCGTAATAGGGATACGACGATGATTACGAGGATCCAGAAGACCACGCGGAAATGGAATTCAAGAACCCACGGAACAAAGGGAAGGCAAAAGAGATCCAAGTCTCTGACGAAGCTGACGTCCCTCCTACCATTCGACAAACACCTGCTTCCGGTTCCAAGCCTCCTGTGTCTAACGTTCCCACTACTGTCGACGGTCAGCCGCGTCCTGTACCTAAACCTCGTCCTGTGCCTCGCAAAACGCACAATGCACCTTCCACGTCTGAGGTAACCGTACATCCATCCTCCGGTCAACACGACAAGGATCCCAACGTTGAGTCTGAGGCATCTGCCAATGACCAGACGCGTTCATCCACACCCGCCGTTGCCACGGTTGCCCACACGGGTGATATGTCAGGTGAGTGTCTAGATATATGGATGCTCACAATGATGCCTTCTCAGTACAATCAGGGGTGTGATAACCATGCTCCTACTCGTTGCTAAGTGGCTGAACACGGTGAGCACATGCCTACCAGGCAGTGTCAAATGAACATCTTATAACCAACTCATTGGTGTTGCATTGCCGAAATACTTTGAGTGCACCAATGGCGGCATCGTCTGTATGTTACATGACCATGCTGTTGATCACACTGGTGATTTAAGTATAGCCCCACGAACATCGAACAGTTAGTCCACACAATTCAGCTTCCAGTGCATGCGCCTCGGTGGCTTTGACAGCTTGGTCCTGTGCACGTGTGAATGTGTGGAGAGGTGGAGAAGATGGAATACCGTATCCACGTATCTAGATGCACACAAAGAGAAGATTCCACCGATGCATAGTTGGCCAACCTAATTGCCGTGTTCCATCTTTCCATAGTTGGGTCGCCTGCCGGCTGTTTGCGTTTCTGCATGAATTCATATGCGTTTCTTGGCTCAGCGCCTGAACTGCTGTCGGATGACAATTGACCAGTATCTTCGGTTATCAACTCAGAGAGAAGAGGGAGCGACACCTCCAGAAGCCTCAGCTGAGTCATTGGGTTGAGTACCTGCGCATATATGCAGTGGCAATAGAGAGCATATCAAATTTCTGAAGGACCGATATAAACGGGTCGTCGGCTTTGGAGCTGGTCAACACTATGTCAGCATTGCATTGTTCTAGAACTGGTACAGGTTCAGATGGGCAAAATGATGAGAAGGATTCCACTCAACGCATGCTCGTAAGATCGAAGTAAACATCCTTTTGCGTATCTTCGAGCACATAGACTATACACCTGACAGAATCATAGTATGGGCCTGCAACGCGCCCTCTGGAGGAAACACGCTAATATGCATCGGAAACACGCACTCATTGAACGACTTACGATTGGCAAGACATCATCAAGCAGATCTGACTAGATGGTCAGATCCACGGGACACAACACTCTTTGAGAAACTTCACCTTTGATGTGTTTGCATCGTCCTCCGAAATACCGTTCTCCATATTTGCTACCGCTGCCACTGATTCGGAATTACCCTCCCATCTGACTTTCTTTCGTGGCAACTGAAAGCTCTCTTCAGTGTCAGACTCGGCTGTCTGATTTTGCTCGTGGTTTTGTGCGCTCTTAGCGACTTCATTTTTACGGTGATTAGAAGACCCATTTTGTTTTGTCCTCTTCATGTCGTTCTGATGCGTGTCTGTAGATGGTGAGCGGTAACTTGCAAGGCAACGACTTGCAGTTATACTGTTACCAGTCGACATGTGCATTTTCATCAGCAGTGACAGTACAATGATGACGAGATGCAGACAAGGTAATAGGATCACTTCTTTACTTTCAGTAACTCTTTTGTGTCCTCTCCTGTCACTGCGTAACAAAGAATCTGTTAGTAGCAATCGTTACAAAGTAGGAGACAACGCACCATTCAACAAGAGGCTCTGAGCATCTAACATCACTTTATTCCCTGAGGAGGCTAGCATGTTGGCGACATCCCTTGTGGCCTCAAGCCGACAAAGCTCCAGAAATCCTTTATTCGTGCGCATGGCTTCACCAATCAGCTCAGCACTCTTTGCCTCACCTTGAGCTTGCACTATAATAGACTGTAGAAGACACATCAGAACTAAGAAAAACCGATAATTACTACAAGGATATATTACCTGCTTTTCTTGGATGGCCTGATCAGCCAAGAAGGCAGCCCTCAAAGCTGTTTGTTGAGCGACCTGTAGGGCAAAATTACCTCGGTGAATGGGATATGTACCAGATTACTTGCCTGCTTGGCCTCGACAGCATGTGTAAACTCAGGTGAAAATGCCAAATGGGTGATAGACACATCGTCTAGCACTGCATTAAAGTGCAATGCACAATTCGTCAGGTTCTCGCGAATTAACCGGGACACCTGACACATAACCCATCGTCATTTTACAACAGGGTAGCAGGTGAAAATACTGCGCACCATCTCACATTGTGTAATAAGTCGACTCGCATTGAACTGTGCGACCACACTTGAGGACTTCGTTAACTATAGACGGTAGTACGCGCTCGTCATAGTCTTTTCCTAGTTCACGATATATTTGAGGCAGAGTAGATACAGCCGGCCGTGACAGAACTCTGCAAGTAATGTTGACCATTTGCAAATCTACAATTCCAAATTAAGCGGGTGCAGGTGTGCCGCAAGCTGCAGACGTCACCTTTCGTGCCAGTCAAACTTGCTACACTCCAAGGCTTTGCACGAATGTCAAAAACTATTGGAGTCTCGAACCAGGGAACCTGAGGAGCATAAGCAAACAAAATGCGTTCAAAAGTATGAACCATGAGATGTGTCCCTTCACTGTACACCTCATCCCCTAACACCCTGGAGACTGAAGCCTATCATACAGGATCCCCGCGCGGATGCAGCATCCGCACCTTTTTTGTCAAAAATGCCCCCTCTAACTCATTTTTTCTTCCATCTCACCTCCCCCTTGCCTTGAGCATCCTCCCCCAACTTGCTCAGACCTCCTTTTTTCCTGTTTTGCCCTGCAGGCTTGTGTATTAGAGATTACCACATTTATTGTTTATGTCATGGTTATGTTATGTTATGTTAAGGTAATCCAAACTTAGTTAATTATTTGTACTTGTCTTCGTCGATTCGTGACTTTGGCCGGTCAGTGAACTTTTATCTCAGCACCCCCCACGAGCGAAGACATCGAACTTTTTCCTTATCGCCTCGATACATGCCAGCTTCTTCAAAGGCTATTTTGGACGGAATCTACGTCACACAATTGTGTCTGGGCTAGTTGATGCACGATCCGGTGTTGCAACGGAGTTTGTCACCTGGTTCCACTCGGGAGCTTGGATGACCATTCTGTTTGAGCATCTGCTACCCAGCAGTGGCGGTTTTGGATTCCCTGGCAGGTGACACCATCGATTTACTGTTACGACTGTGCTCTTTGATCATACGTCGCCTCAGTGTCGTCACCCTGAGGGCCTGAGACAGTTGTGCATCCGCTGCATCTCCATCCTAATCAAGGCAGATGCACCTCGGGAGCAGTAGCTCCCCCTACTACCCCTTTGCCACCACCACCACCTCCTTCGCCGCCAACGCAAGTTGATTTGAATGCGCGATAGCCTGCCTCATTAACTCATGCTCCACACATACCATCTCCATTGATACCATCTCCACTGCATCTCAGTTCGCGTGCATCTCGTGGCTCCTCGTCCTCTAGGCTCTCTGCGGTGCGGCTTCCGCCACTTGCATCTGTCTCTGCTTCCCCCACTGCTGTGAAAGCAGCAGCTACTTCCGCACTGACAGGACATGATTTATCCTCAATATCTCCTCCACACACATATTCAGCCATTAAAGGACCGCCGTCTCCACAAGGCTCGTTGTCCGAAGGGATGACCAGTATCTTTCTCAACAGACGCTGGACTATGTCACACCGTGTCCCTCGCTCCTCTCCATTGGCGTCTAGCAATTTCTCGAGCCCACCATCCGCTACTAGTACACTTGCTAGCTTAGCCAGCAATTTCGTGCCTTTCGGGAGAAGAAATAAGGTCGATATGCCTGCTCCCATCATTGAGGGGCATGTATGCGATCAAGCCGAGGGCAGTGAGGTGTCAGCCAGTGATATGCTGAGGCGGTTTTAGATCGCACCTCATAGATAGCTCTGGCCGAAATGTACGGGGTACGACGGCAGTATGATGAATGGACTGCAGTCCTTTCCTCAGTGGGAGTCCGCCTTTGGCTATCCATCTGGCGGTAAACTAGGTCTCTTGAACACCATTCAGGTAAGTTTCTTTTGTACCTGCGCTGATGATCTTTATTGATAATGGACCACGCAGTGGTGGCCTAGCAGGCTATGCATTTACCCCTTATGTATCAGACAGTATAGGACGTCGTAAGATGCTGTTCTTTGGTGCAACAATTATGTGCATTGCTACTGCCATACAGACTGCCTCTCAGTCCGTGAGCCCGTTCATTGGTGCTCGATTCCTTATCGGTTTTGGTCTTACTTTTGCCGGTCGGTACCCAGTCTCCTTGTGTATAAGTAATTGATTAACTGACACGCTATGTATAGCTAACGCCGCACCAATGTCGGTCATTGAGGTTTCGTATCCCACATACTGTGCTCCCCCGACATCTCTTTGCAACTCCCCTTGGTACTCTGGTTCTATCATGTAAGTTTGATCATGTGAAGCCGCCCATCGGATCTTGCGCGCTGATGGGATTATTGGGATTAGCGCTGCCTGGACAACTTATGGCACGTTCATTTGCACCTGAGTCACCCCGTTGGTTGACTAGAAATGGTCTCTCTCGAGCAAAATTTATATTTATACTTGATCTACAATATTAGCGAAGAGTAGAAAATACTTGCTGATTGATTTTACCTCATGTATTGTTGATAACGATTTGATGTGGTTGCACGTGAGCACAACCTGTGACAATTACACCAGTCAACTTGACACTAGTACTATCATCCAAAGCTTTGAACAACCCGTAACTTAGAAAATGGCATCAGATCAAGCTAGCAAGGCGATAGAGCAAGCTTTAGGGCCGTAAGCCAACCTACCTTTACTACTTGCGCAATGCACTTATATTGGAACCTCAAAGAACATTTCATTTCGGAATATCAATGCTGCGGACATGTCATACTCAAATGGTAGCCAATTCTGGTTTTAAAATATGTTCAATTATGGCTGGAATCTATGAAGGAGATCTAGTTGTCTATATGTACGCAACTGTTTTTTGTTGGTTGGGATTTGACTGACTTCATGGCTGTACATAGTGTCGACAATGAGTGTAACACCTTTGAAAAATCTACCATTGACCGACTCACTGGAGTGCTAACGACTTCTATGACTGGCACTACCTCAGGTAACTGGATCTGACATCTCATTCAGTTGGATAGAAAATGTGACTTGTTTCTTCTATTCTAGTAGCCTCTGGCATTGCATCATCAGTTGGTCACTCCAGCAGCCTTATTGTAGGGGATGACGGCGAAGATGCTGGAGCAGACAGTGATGATGATGCTGACGATGAAGGAGAGGAGATGGAGCTTCCTGATGCTACCGGCAGGATTGGACCAGATGTAGAGTTGATCTTACTTGGTACTTGGCTATTTTTGCATGGCGGCTGTGACAGCCCTGATAGTTTGTAGATTTACAGGCTGAAGACATTGACTTGGATGTTGAGGACATCATCACGGATATGCACAGTTTGGTCATTGATGACCCAGCTGTTGGGGAAGACTTGGAGGGAGAGGACTTCACCGAACAGCTTGCTGACGTTTCATCAGGCGAAGACTCAGATGACCCATCTGGACCAGCCCCATCTGCGCAGCCTTTGACAGTAACTGCTACGACTGAGATACTTCCCTCCAGCCAGAAAGAGAAACCAACTCATGTTCCATCTACCCGGTCTACCCGGTCATCAACGGCCGCAGCAAAGGGTGAGGTTAGCCCTCCCAAGGCCAAACTATCCACTCCGGCCCTCCCACAGCGACCTAAATACGTTACGAAATACACACCCTCCATTCCAGTCCCTCCACCTTCCAACTGGTGCCATCCAGATGATGAAGTGCTGAGGCTCCTCCAATTCGGTATTGACATTCTTCGGATTCCAGGAAGGACAAAAAATCACCGAATCTTCCCCCCTGGGGGGTAAGCCACCTATTTACATCCTGCACTCACTTCTGCTGGCTGATATCTTCTTCTAGTGCTGTGGGAGTCATCGAGAGCTTTGGGCCGCAGTTTGACCCACATGCAGCTCCAGCAGCCAATAACCTCAACCACCATGAGGTTCTTCAAAAGATTGGTTGCGCTTACCTTGAAGACTACGACATCATTGTCTGCCGACATTTCCATGACGGAAAATATTGCGGATATGGAATACCACTTGTTCAGCTGTCCAGCCATTGCTACACAGTCGGCAATGTCCCATCAGCTCGTGCGCGGCATTCTGTGGCAGTTTTTCAACATTCCGGAGCAACCAAATTTAAACCGACAATTCAGAACGTTTATGCTGACATACTAAGGGTCTTTCCCAATGTTATCCTCACACAAGCCGAACTCCGTGCTATTCGACCATTAGCCAATCAGCAGGGGCCGATAAAACACATTAGAGACGCAGTGGACGGCAAAAAATGCAACCTATGTGAATATACGTGGCTCCAGGGCAATACTTCCCGTCATTTTAGCCACCATTGGCCATTACATGGTGATCCTACACTCGCTACCCGTGTTGCAGATCGATGTGTTAGCGTCAAAGTTCAAGCATTTGACCATGATCCTACCAGGCATCTTTATTTTCCAATCGGAGAGGAGGATGGCAAGGCCAGCCAGAATCTTCAGAAGACTAGTGGCAAATCTATCTTAGCGATGCAACTTCAACGATTTATACCAATAGGCGCGCACACCTCAAAATTGGTCAAAAAGGCAGTGCTGCCATTTTTCGAGCACATTGGCGCGCTAGGCCATATCTCACTGTATCAGGCATCAGCACTGCATGACCTGGTCGCACTTCCTGCTAAAGGAGAAAAACACCTAAAAAAGCTCCAGAAGGCGATTGTATGTCGTATTGGTGTTCTATGTGACGAAGTTGCATCGGCAAATTTAGTCAACCGGAAGCTGCTGGTTAAGCCCAAAAGGTGAGTCGCAAAATCCTATATTTTTATTAATGCTAACCACCAGTGATTCTACTACAGCGAGACGAAATCAATGCTAGACTTATTCAATGCCCCAATGCTTCAGTCCACCCGCGTGGCTTACGCTGGTGAAGAAGTGCGACTCATCTGCTTTATTATGAGATGCATATCTCAGAAAGCATATATTACCCTCCCTTTTGGACCTCAGCCTACTGGCAGGAAGCCTGTCTCCCATAGTGGTGGCCAGTACCATGTTTCCCTGACCGACTCCCAGCTGAAGGCATTCGCCATTCTTCAAGATCAACTGGTATCGCGAAAGACTGACAATGATGACCTTCTCAGCACTCTAAACGATGTGCTAGAAACGTTGTATATGCCGTCAAACACCTTAGACATGTTTCAAGACCGGTACATCAACCCCGTGGCAGCGTTTGTGTGCCTGCGTGCTGTTCATCCCGAAGGGGGATTCATAAATCCAGAGCACATCACGTACACCACAGTCCGCACGCAGTTCGATATCAGGCTCTTCATCCTGGACTTTTTGCAAAGACAGTTCGCGGCCTATATCGTGGCAATCGCCTCCGAGTCTGACGATACCATTGAGTCCAATCAGCCTGCCAAGGGGCGCCGGTCAGGTATCTTAAGGCGGGGGCTCAACAATCCGGGGAATGACTTTGAAGAGTATGTTCTTCTTTCTCATACGTAAAATAGAACTAACGTGACCCACCAAGATATTGTGAAAAGATTATTGATGAATGGGGAACTGAAATGAAAAACACTCCTTTTGGCTTTGTGCGGGAGTGGGTCAAATCCTTGAGCTGGATTGTCCGCAAGACTCCAACTAAAGGAATGGTCACATGGCTGGAACGGGACGGCATTCAATCCGTCAGGCTTCTTAACTACACCGTTAACATCGACCAGTACCGCTCTGCCGTCCAGTCAACCCTTAGAGACTGTCTTGCCCACATTCATTCCAAGGTTCTGTTCAACATCTCCCTCCCCGACTTCAGCTTGCAGCTACCTGATGACCAGCAGGATGAGCTCACACGGGGCTATGGACTTTTTTCATTATCCCTTGACTCCGACGATTTGGGGGATTCTGGCGCAGGAGCTGCATCATCATCACTACTGCGTTCACTTTTAGAGCTTGGGACTCTGTGTCACTTGGATGAGACTAGCCAAACAATCAGCTGGGATACCGTACTATTGAACCAGTGGCTGGCCAATGTGTGCATGGCGTGGGAGTATGTGTATATCCTCATGCACCTCTTAGCTCTTCCGGCAAGAGGCGCCGAAGAAGAGCTGTGGCAACATGCCAATGGACCAGAGTCAGCAAGGCATCTTTTTGTCTCACATGCACTTCAGACGCTGGTAACCAAAAGTAATTATAACAAGACATCCTCCATCACCGGGATCTACAAGACAATCATTCGGGTTATTCCCTACCAGGTAGCTCAAGCCGTGACAATTCTACTTGGGAGTGTACGCCCCATTGAATTGGTGGCCACCCTACAATTCCAATGCAGTTCGCCAAGCCGTGCTCAGGAGATCGCAGACCTCTATCGAACCCGCCTCTTCACGACAATGGGGCAGCCATGGAATTCTGAACGCATGTCTCTTATGTTGCGATCTTGGTTCATGAAGCACTTAAAGGTCCCCTTCAGCATGAGGCTACACCGTCAGTTCGCTAAAGCACTGCAGAGGAAGTTTCTATCCTACCAGTCGAAGGACTCCGATTCGCTGGCGGAGGCTGCCAATCTGGCTATGGGACATACGCAGCACGTGGCAGAGTTCCATTATGGCAAAGAGACTCAGAATATGGCAGTCCCTTTATCACTGCAGCAGAAGTTTGAGGTGGTGGGTAGCGATTGGATTGAGTGGCACGGCATTCCTGCAACTAGAATTAGCGCTGAAAAGAAGTAGCACGATTGCCATTTTAAGTACTAGTGTTTTGACTCGACTGTGACAAAACTCACGCGTTGCCAGAGGCGTTGAAATCTTGTCGAACGAGTGCAGTTTCATTAAGGCGAATCGCTACACCAGGAATTTGGATAATTGGAGGTAGATCTTGTGCATCGGGTGCAAGAAAGTGACATCGTCGGGAGGTGTTTCGCAAACAAGTAACTTGATTGTGTTACCTCGAAACCACAGGCCGGTCGGCAGTTCACCCACACGCTCCAGTTCAACCAGGAGATTAACTGCGTCACATCCTCCTTCCATTCGCCCGTGAGAGTATGTATGTGATCAACTTCAGGGCGTCGTTCCGGAGGATAAAAGACGTCGACTCCAAAATTCATTCCGGAAGCCCACATCTTCGTGACGACGCGACATATTTCATGCGTAGTTTCCCGCACCGCCTGCAGGAGCAAATGTTCAGAGGGCGTCAATGTTGTTCCACGAGACGCTATGGATGCCGCGTGCGACGTAGCACATTCCCGAAAAACTGGCGCAGCCCACGAATTTGTCGCGTTGGCGGTGACGGAGGTATTGGGAGGCAGAGGTGCAAACACAGTGTAGGGCAAAAGCACGGTGCGCAACTGTCTCTGAATTTGTTGTGCGTGGTCAAAGATCGACCCATCGTCCAACGACAGTTTCAGAAGGTGCTGTATGAACTCCAGGCGGCTGGCATATCGACCGACCACCACGCGCAAGACCGTTTTCCAGTCAATGCCGCTAGTGGTCACGGGTGGTCGTGCTAACGCTTGAGCTAGCCTGTCTTGGACGCGCTCTATATCCTCCGGTGATATTCCTGCCACTCGGTGATCCCACCGGTCTAAGCCTGCACGGCGCGGCACTAAGGAGGGAACAAGAGCGGTGTCGTAGAAAGAGACGAGTTCAGAAAAATCAAGCATAATCCGGGTTTCTCCTGGATAATTTTCGCGCCATGACGCAGAATGCACTAATTCAAAACGGTGACGCACTGATGTCCGAGAATAAATCAGACCTACGTCAAAATATGGACACAGTCACTCACTACTATCGGGGTCCTCTGGCAGATATGGCCAGTCGATGCCGATACGAATGCTCTCGAGATTTAAGAATGAAATAACTTCCATGTGAGAGGTGAAGTCGCAGATCATGATTTCGCTATGACCGTCGTCAATAACAAATCACCAAGGAGTTACATATGGATTCGCACAAATTCATTTGCATCCTATGACTCATAAATCAGCATCAGACATTCACGCGCACGCATCTCAACATCCAACGAACCTCACAAAGCCATTCACGCCATGCTTCTGACCCCATTTACACAGATCCTTTATGCGCCGCTCTTCATTCCACACCCACTCGGGCTTCATTTCCGACCATGCCACGAGATCTTGGGTGTCCATAGTGCCCTCAGGGATTTTTGCAGCGCTGCTTCCCTCAAAATAGAGCACTTTCATTGGCCGAGTGACTGCAAGGGTGAGGTGCCAGCACCCTGTTTCGATTGGCCCTTGACAGAAAAGTATGGAGTAGTCTGGCTCTACAGCCACCCAATCCAAGGCGGTCGGTAAATGGGGACCGGTGATAGCTCCATGGTAGAGGAGAGTGCCCACGGGAATAGTTCCTGGGACTATTGTATGACCTGCAGGACGTAAATGATGAGTCGCAAGCCATCTGATTGGAGTTTCAAACATACCAATACGATGACGGGTATTTGCCCAGTGTTGAAGCAAGGATGAGCACTGCGTATTAACCACGACATTCTCTCCCTCCTCGTTCAACTACATTGAACCTGTCACCACTGAGTCGCTTGACCGCGAGCAACGAGAAGGAGCAAGCTAACGTGGCACGCGATGACTGAGGAAAGACACCGAGACTCGTCAGCATGTATGTACATAGAAAAAGGAATTAAAAAAACTTACTGTGATACGAGCTGGTATGAAAACGATATGGGTGGACAGACAAATGCGCAGAGCAAGGGGTCAACTGTGGGTAGGGAGGAAGGACAATTGGAGAGCTTGTACGTCTCGCAGACGGCTAGTACTTCTTGTTACTCCCGAACCATTGGCACCCGTGCTGACTTCTAAGCCGCGACTGTATGATGCCTCCAGTTTGGAGCTGAACAAGTCATACATATGTGCCATGTATGTTGTAGACGGTACTAAGGCATGAGGTCAAATTTTGGTTGGTTAATACATGGTCAACGAAGTATGCCGAAAATGTTGCAGAAACAAGACCAAACATTTTTTACATAGAGATGTGGCGTGCTGTGCAAAATGAGGCATCCGAAGACTTAGATAAATCTCTGCACGTCCACTGCAGCAGACGAGGCATCTTCATATCCAGCGTGACCCTGAAATTGTGATTGCGTTTGAGCGAGCATTTTATAGAATACTCAATAATAATGTACTCACCTTCGACCACTTGGCAATAAGCGGGAGAGTGGTGACTACGCCGCTCAGTGCATTGATAAGGCTGAGTACCTCGAGCCAGAAGAACAGTCGCTCGTGCTCGAAGAGTGATTTTGTTTCTTTGGCGAGGTCTGGATCGAAGTGAGTTGCTTGTACGTGGTCAGGCCAAAATCGACAGGCATAGGATAGATGTGGAGGGATAAATTTTTCAACTCGGTCTAGCAGCCCGGGATCTTCGGAATTGGGGAGATAGGATGATTTTAGATCGCAGATATTGAAGGAAAGTCCGTGTTCCATCACTCGAAGCGATACGAAAGAGAGCGCATTTGCGTTCTGGACTGCATCCGGTAACGCTCGTCTCATCTCGGGATGACAGTCAACCAGGTCGCGCGCGATAGTGGAGGAAACTTTTTTTATGGCGATCATCCGTGTCTCGGTCGAAGCAATGACAAGAACCGAGTCCACCCACGCCAATGAACGAGCTAGCGATCGTGGGGCCAATGGCTGATTTACCTGTTCCGGCAGGGCCGGATAGCCATAGCACGCGTGGAATATCATCTCTACTGCCGTTGGTCCATCCCATGATGTCGGAGAGAATGTCCGTGCGCGTCCCTGGCAGGCATCGCTTCATAATTTCTAGCCCTGCGGCCTCCGCATAAGCCATACCACTGAACTCCACTATTTCGTCTGTAGAAGTATGAATGGACGTCAAGTCAGAGGCACGTCCAAATCCAACGACTCGTTGGAGAGACTCACAAAGGTTTGTCTTCTCCGAATAATCCTGAATGAAACGCATTCTAGGGTCTGCTGAGATACCAATCCGGCGAAGCGTGTCGTTTTGCACCACGAAGCCATACACTTGACCCAACTTCTTGTAGAGGTCGAGTATCGCTTCGTCGCGATCCGCTTGAGCAAGAATTATCTGCATGCAGAGCAATTGAGCAGGAAATATGAATAACGGTGAGGAAAACGTACTATTGATGAGCAAGATAGCACGCCCAATGCCATTTTTGCATACGGATGTACCTGCAGAACGGTATTAGTCTAGTTCTAAAGAGGAAGAGAGAGATCATACCTCTGCGATCGTCCTGATCAGCGTCGAATATCCTGAAGGGTTAAAGATAGGTGGCCTCTATACTGTCTATATCATCGAGCGCTGCTGATGCATTTTTGCCTGCGGACACTACGGATCTCGCAGGTCCACAAAGTGGATTAATCTGATCTGCAGCATGACCGGCATCCCGAAGTGCCTTGTCCGCAGATTGAAGATCGGCACCTTGTTTGACACCAGCAGAAGCATCCTGAACCCGTGCAGCCAAAGTTAGACAAAGAGCTGAAATCGGAATGTCACCTACCTTGATATTCGGAATCGGCGAGCCTGCGCGATCGCCGTTTGAGAGAACAGCGCCACGCCGGCTGCGTGAATCCTTCAAGTTCAAGCGCTTGCGTACGATATCAGCCTTATCCCACTGGTACATTCAATATTGATTTCGACTCACAGAAATCTTTTTGATTACATCATTCCTAACCTTCCCTAGAAAGCGATAGGTTTTTCCACGCGTTGGTCCTACTAGACAAAGGATGGGCGTTGTATTTCAACTTCATGAACATGGGCAGGGAGGCGAAGATGATGCCTGAGCGGCGTGGTACATCACTGAAAACCGGATAACCCGGTATGACAATATTTACCTTATAAGGTTGGCGAAATCTGTGTTGTCCTTATATACCCATGTATTGGCCTACTTATCAAGCATCATTTTCCTGATCCATGAGCTTGTTTGTCGTGTTCGACATATTATTCTAACAGTATGTCGAATTCTAAGCCGGTGGTATAGTTTTTTGCATTCATGCGTGATAATTGCTTAATACTATATAGCAGTGCAGAATGATAGGAAGACATCGATGCTGTAGGCATACGCTCAACGTATATGGCGCTGGATCTATCCAAAAATTCTAGACACACAAAACTCACACACACCACTGTGAGTCGCACTCGTCCTCCATGGCTTCGCTACATTTGCTCGTCATTGTCGTATTTTCTGATTCAACAATTCATCTCAAGACGCGGTCAGTGCCATCCTTCTTCGCTTATGAGGTCCTAACATGTCTTACTCGACATTGAGCCGATTTCTTGAACAGGCACTGCCGGTCTGTCAAAAGCTCGAAGGGATGTGGTGCTTGGAATGAGCTGTGACATTTTACTGGAGATTGATGGTGTTGAACGCGGCCGAGGGATTGTGGGTACCTTTCTCTAAGCTGCAGAGGTGCGTGTGATATGTATTGTGCATTTTTATGCTGCTAACTACCTCATTTCCATAGGCACCCAAGACATAAACTTACCTCTCCCTCATCTCCTTCTCGCCCTCCTCCACTCCTCTCATTCTGGTGCCTTCCGGTGTGGTTCGCATATGTTCAAGCCATGTCAGCATTTGCTGACATGCGCTGGGCATGTGCGCTAAGCACTGGCGGTTGTTGGGATCGGGCAGTAGTGAATGGTGGTCTGGATGATCCCTTAATCCTACTTGAAACCCATTCTGCATTTTGGCCTTTCTTCATAGTCAACATTAGCCATTCATCCTCGACCGATACTCGAAACTGCCGTTGATATCCGAGTCGGATCTCTGTTGGTTTTAGCTGTCTGCAACCGAAGCTCGCAACCTTACCCGGCTCCGACCCTGCTCCTTCTCTTTTCCTATTCTGAAATAGTTTGACCACCGGATCTCAAAACGAACGATGTACAACTCCCTTGGGAAGGGTCAAGACCTCAGTCACCACCGGCCGAGCATATCTTCCGGTCATTGATAAGTAAGGATCCGACTCAGACTTTATTTTCAATCCCCACTATCACCTACTCTGCCTTCAATCACTCATTAACGCTACTTCCTGCAAGTTTCTCGACAGGATGCCATCCAGAAAGTCGCACTGTACTACAGGGTCTGGTAACAGGATATGTCATGTCGTGGTCTATGTTTCTGTCTAAGGATGACTGGTCTTTGATGATATGGCTGAACTCAATCTCATATCTGGATTTGATCCCTGCGATTCCATGGCCAAAAACTCGATTCTATGGCTGAACTCGATCCTGTTACATCCTATGGTACCACGAGTTCGATTATATACCGCCAAACTCGATCCTATACTGGCACCGCCGAGCTTGATTGTACACCGGCACCGCCAAACTCAGTCAACCACTTGAGCAGTGCAAATCCCTGCATAAGGAAACAATAGTGTCAAGTTGCCGCGACACCTTGCTTTCATTGGACTTCAAGGCACTAACAATATATGTTGTGGTTCAACCCATGTTATTGTTCCTGCAGATGGTGTTGATGATGAGATTAGGGTAGAGAATTGGCGAGGCATTGATAAACTACATGTATTGTACCGAGTGTCTCTGTATAATCCTATACAACCCAATGTGACTTCCTGGCCAATCAAGTATAAAACCCGCAATACCATGATGCCAATGAAGCAATTGTCCATATGATGGTACAGATGGCAAGAATTTCTATCTCTTTTACTTATTGGACAGGAGAGCCGCTGTGCTAGAAATGCTAAATGAGAGACACTTTTTCGAACATGCATCATCACTTCAGTACAGTTTTAGTATTGTCACAACATGATTCATGCAGCCAATGCCAAATGAAAACCATTTTGATAATTATTGGTCATAGGGGATAGTGTTCTACACATATATATCTTGTTTTCAGAATTTAGCGTGTTTATCAATCTGTTTGAGTTTTTACACAGCCAAATTCATTCAACTAATGCCGGGCACAGGTAATCATGATAAAGATTGGTCGCAAGGGATAACAATATATTTCTATACAAGACTATGGCTTCTGCACTGCCATATTTTATACGATTATAGACATTGTTGGGATTATAATGTGTATATAAGGGTTTATCATAGATCTTGGTTTTCAGTGATGTATGAACTCGGCAAAGCAACTGCGCGTTGGGCTCGGTGCGATGCAGGTGAAAGCCAAAAGGTATAAGGGGGCGGTTTGGTAAATTGGCAGAGAACTATTGTTTTGCCTTGAAAGAAGGTAGAATTTTCAAATTGGAATACGCTTGTTTTGAGTAGCTGCTCAGCGTCTGCAGGGCTAGTCCGAGTACTTAATGTTGCCACTGCGGGACTTGCCAGGCTGAGGACAGCCTTATTTGACAAGCCGTCCGAGGTCAGGACGCCCGAAGGTCTGAGTAGCTCAAAGCAGCCAGCGGCTGGAAGATAACATTTGTCAACATCGTCAGCCACAGTAGCTAGCGAGGTGGAACATGAATTTTATTTGCTAAGACCGAATGTAGGGTTAGATATACTGCAATATATTTCGAGTACTTTTGTCAAGTACAACACCGGTTATAATCTAAGGCTATAGCAACAATCAAATGGCCACACACACACCTTCTCCTAATCAAGATGCTTCTAACAATCAGCAGATACCATCAATAACCGACTTGATGATTTATGAGTAGATAAAACAATAAGATGATAATAGCGTGTGATGAGCCACATACCTGAACCTCCAATATCATATCCTGCCATTTGTGGACTTCATCATTGCGACTCGCAAGCGATGAGATGGGCAAGAAGGTAACTGTTTGAGACCATCTGTGGTGATATGTTGTCATTGATGGTCTTGCTTGGATGATGAGGACAGAGGTAGCTGGGTGGCAAGGATGGAGAGTATACCCGCAGGTCACTATGAAGACCAGTGCTGAGCACACATCAGCAAATGCTAATGTGGCTCAAACATATGTGGAGGACACTGGAACACACCAGAACAGTGGAAGGAGTGGAAGGAGGGATGAGATGGGAAGAATGAGAGGGCGCGAGTGGTGGTATGCACAAGAGTAATCATAAGTTACTAAAAATGATCAGTTAGCATGATGAAGTAGTATAAAAACATACAATACATGCACCTTTGCAGCTGAGAGAAAGAGATCCCCACTCAAAAGTCTACTTCATCCATACCTAATGCCACCAACTCCCCATCCAGAGTCGACTCTACATGCGCACACCGTGAATGTACCTCATGCAGACTGGAGGTAGCTGGGTGAGAGTACCTTCATCAGGGAATCAACCCAAAATTGATATTACCAGACAGAATTGGTAATTAAAACACATTATTGTACATCATTTTTTAGCCTTAGATATTTTTATCATAGTGTCACACATAGGTGAAATAAGATATGACTATACCAGAGAAATACCATCTGGATGTATGTCTTGGAAGCAGACAACAGTGAGATAACTGCATGTCCATACACTGTAGTTGAATGACTACAGGTCGTCACATTTCCAGTAGATTTATAATACATTGTAGCATTTTTTAAATAGTGACATATGTTTCATCTAAATTACATAGAAGCTGCAAAAACTACAATTATGATAGCCAGCTTGTAATTACTTGTCTGGCCATCACCAACATGGCTAGCATTTACAAAGCTTTTGTGTTTCCAGTAAAGTTATAATGTGTTGCAACATTTTTTAAATGATAGGATATGTCTTATCTAAACTGCGTAGAAGCTGCAAAAACTACGATCATGACAGTCCGCCTGCAATCACCTGCCTGATCATCACCATGGCCGAGTCTATGGAACAATGGTGCTAGGTGGTTTTTTTTTTTTTCTTTTGCTTCAGATTGTGTCCTTTGGGGTCATAGACCCTATGTTGGACATGTTCTCGTCATAAGCTTTCTGTGTGTTATAGGGCAAAATTAAAAGGGTGGGTCAGTTCGGACTCGTACTCTGTCACATGGTGGGAGCAGGTACAAAAGGACAGCTGCGGGAAGAGGATGGGTCAGTGTGAAGGTACTAGATGGGTGTAGCGCTTAGTCTGTGATGTGGTCTTTGGTGTTCGTCTGGTGTTGGCTACTGTTGCTTGGGTTAGTATTATCTTCGTTACTGACGTGTCCTCTTTGTTTCCGACAGTGATGCCACGAAGTGGCGTCTTTCCTTTCGACGAAGAGTATAGTGGGGATTATGTTGCGGAGTGATGTATGGTATAACTATATGTTTTGCTAGTATGTTTTCTTATACAGAGTTTACAGCTCACCGAATGTGTTACAATCGCTCTACTTTATCCTAGTTCGTAACAGAATGTTGATTTGAAGCGGCCGGTACTATTTATGAAGCGGATTAGATGGGGTGTTGTTTTCTCTGATGTGAGTATGTGCGTGATGGATGTTGCGTTGCGTCTGACCGCGTTTGCGAATGTGTGGCATTTGCATCTGTACTGTGGGCAGTCGAAAAGGTAGTGGTGTATTGTCTCATCGATTCCTGGGCATATGGGACAGTGCGGAGTGTCACTCTTGTTGATTCAATGCAGATGGTAGTTCAGGGGGATATGGCGGGTGCAGAATTGGATGTAGATGCTTGATGTGCGTTTGCGCAGGCCGTTGGTGAGTTTGATGAAGTTCGAGGAGGGCATTGATGGGTCTATTGTTCGTGTCCTTGCGTACCTTGGTGACTTTTCCCATATGGTTTTCCAGTGTGCTCTTGACTTGTTCTTATGCGCTGCTTTCAGGGCAGCTGCACTGCAGAGTAGTCGTCCATTCCGTAGGTATTGCAGTAGTTCTCGGTTTGGGCTGTTCTGATGTTGTCCGTCAGCGGCCTTTTTCGCTTCTTGATCTGTGTGTTCGTTGCCTTGGACGCCTTCATGTCCTGGTATCCATCGTAATGTTAGGTCGAAGTCGCCATTGTCTCTTCGCTGTTTTGCTAGTTGTCTCGTCATCTTGTCAAAGTGTCCGGCCAAGAATCCACTTCCTTCTTTGCTGATTGAGGTTCCGCATTTGATGGCTGCCTGGTTGTCAAGGAGGATTGAGATTGGGTAGACAATGTTGGGTTCGGTCGCTATCAGTTGGGCTGCCAGCGTGAGTCCTAGCGTTTCCGCTTCGTATATGGTGTGTTCCTCATCTGTTCCTAGGTGGTAGCGCAGTGTTCGTGGTTCTTGTCCTTCTCGTACTAGGATTGCCGCTGCTCTGATTCCCCCATTGTATCCTAATCCATCGGTGAATACTTGGATTTCGTTTTTTAGGTTGTGCTGTTCACTGATCACGTCCTTCTTCATTTTTGCGGTGTGGGTCTTGTAGATTGTGTCGGCAGGTAGTTGCGTTTGTTGAGTTGGGTCTATGGTCTCTATGTCTTTGGGGAAGATTCGGAACAAGTAAAGGAGGTTGTGTAGTGATGATCTGTGCGCTTGGACGTTGTGGTTCGTGATCCATTTGAGCTTGCTGTGGAGAGGGTGAGTCTGAGGGAGCGTTGCTAAGCGTACTGTGGCTCTGTGGCATATCTTTTGTAGGAGTAGGGGGATCAGGAGTAGATTGGCATGTGCTTCGAGTGAGTCTGTCGGCGTGGATCTCATAGTGCCGGTGATGCTTATGGCTGCGATGCGTTGGACAGATGTTAGGCGTTTTGCGATACCTTTGGATCCTCGTTGCGTGGTGTGTGAGCCTTGCTTGAATAAAGGACGGAACCAGATGTCAGCGCTGTAGGTGAATTTTGGAATAGCTACTGTTTGATATAGTTGTCGCATGAGTTTCGTCGGTATTCCCATTGAGGTTCTTGAGAGTCGGCGAAGTTGGAGTACATATTCGGTTCCCTTAGCAATGGCATATGCGGCGTGTTCTCTCCAGGTGAGCTCTTGGTCTACTATGATACCGAGGAATCTGGTGTGGTGGGAGGGTTGAATTATTGTGCCGTTGAGGTTGATGGGACGTCGTTCCTTGGTTTTGCTGCGGGTAAAGTCCATGAGTGCGAATTTGCTGGTTTCGAACCTAGAATTGTGGTCTCTTGACCATTGGAATGCTCCTCCATCGCGTTCGAGCATGTCTCGTAGTATCTTGTGGGTCTCTTTGAATGTTCTTGCGATGGCTATGTATGCAGTGTCATCGACAAAGGCCAGGGCCATTTCTTCTCGCTTGTTGCCGATCTTCCCTTTGGCTATGTCAACTAGGTCTGAGTTGTAGATTAGGTAGCATATCATCGATAGCGGGTCTCCTTGTCCAATTCCATTCATGACGGGGAACCATTCTGATGTGAAGTCATCGAATTTGAGTTGCGTACGTCGGTCCGTGAGCATGCGTTCCGTGAAGGATACTAGTTCATCTGGGAGTCGTCTTTTCTTCATGTTGTGTATGAGACGGTCAGTGACGGCATTGGGGAAAGCTCCTTCGATGTCTAAGAAAAGTACTGAGGCCACTCATCCCGTTCTCCAGGCGTCCTTGATGGTAACTTCGAGTAGGTGAACTGAGTCTGTTGTGGATCTTCCTGGGCGTCCTCCAAAGTGATTCACAGGTAGTAGTTGGTGTGTCTCTAATATGTGTGTTACCTGTTGCGTGATGATTGTGGTTAGGAGTTTACACGTTGTGTTGATGAGGGCGATAGGTCGGTATGCTTTGGGTGCTGAGTAGTCGGCTTTCCCGGGTTTGCGCAGTACAACTGTTGTGAAGTCTCTCCACGGTTCGTAGTATGTCTTTAGTGTGAATACTGCCCTGAAAATATAGAGGAGGTAGGGGGTTAGTTGACTTGAGCTGCGCTTGAAGACGATATTGCATAGTCCATCCGGTCCTGGTGCCTTGTATGGACTGGTATTGCTGATGGCTTGCTCGATGTGTTCCGTGGTGATTGGCGTAAATGATGCGGCTGGGTCTGGATATTCGAAGTCTTCAGGTACTGAGCTCGTGGGTGGCGGAGGTGGGAAGAAGGTCCTGGCTAGTATTTCGCTCTTGTCGTCATTGCTGATTGCTTCGCGTATGGTGCCGTCAGCGTTCTTGACTTGGAGGACTGGGATTCGTGTCTTGCCGCCGTCTGTGCTTGGGTTTGAGACGTACTTGTTCGCTATCCATATTTCGCGTTGCGTTGCTTCCTCGAGGAATTGTTCCCAGTGTTCCTTCTTTGCCTTGAGGATGGTCTCTGATACCTGGTTTCGGATTTTGCGGTGTTCCTCATGTGATGGGTGATCTCTTACTGCTCTGAATTTATAGGATAGGTGACTTAGCTCATGTTTCTGCGCTATCAGCTGCGATATTTCCTTGGTCCACCAGCGTTTGGCGTGAGGGTTGGGTTTGGTTTTCGGGACGGTTTCCTCTATGGTGTCGTGCAGGGCCTTTGCGAGGTTCTGTGCTGCCGCGTTAAATTCGTCCTTGCTTGCTAGCGGTTGGGGTGGAGGGATGCGTCCCAGTTGCATTTTGAGCATTGCGGAGAACTTCTCCCAGTCTACATCGTGGTAGTTGTATGTCGTGGTTGTGGTGGCCTTGGGGATTTCGAAGTCAAGTGTGCTGAGGATTGGAACATGATCGGTTTTCAGGGGGCGGAGGGCAGGGGCTGTGTTGCAGATTGTGAATGATTCGAGGGTGTTGTCAGTGCAGATAACATTGTCTGGTCTCGTCCAGTTTCCTGAGCTTGTCGATTGTAGCGTTGGTAGGTCCTTTGGGAGGGCTTGGCACATTCCATATTCTGCCATCAGTTCGATCCATGCTTGCGCGTGAGTTTGGGCTTCTCGTGTCTCACATAGGTGGCGGTTGCGTTCTTCTTCCCAGAGTGCGTGATGACAGTTGAGGTCGCCGAGCCAGATCATGTGGTCTTCCACAGTTGGTCGTACTAGTTGAAT
The DNA here is from genome assembly GCF_016647785.1 of Suillus fuscotomentosus. Lineage (NCBI taxonomy): Eukaryota > Fungi > Basidiomycota > Agaricomycetes > Boletales > Suillaceae > Suillus > Suillus fuscotomentosus. Next base: position 19,618 of record NW_024539646.1, on the reverse strand, counting down.
GTGGTCTTCAAGGTACTGGTGTAAAGTCGGGGGGGTGTCTTGTTTCGTACCGTCGTTGTAGATGTTGAATAGAGTGAGTTTGCCGAAGGTACCTGAGAATTGGATGACGACCACGTCTGCTGAGGGGAAGGGGAGCTGTCTCCAGCTGTTGGTGTTGATGTGTTTGTGTACCAGGGTGACTGCATGAGATCGTTTGGTGTGGGTGTATCGTTGCATCGGGTATACTACGTGCCAGTCAGGAGTTGCTCTTGTGTTACCTTTTGTGTCGATAGTTGGTTCTTGAATCACTATTATGTCCCAGTCTCTCGCTGTTTGGGGTCCGCTGAGTATGCAGTGTTGAGCGTCTGGTGAGGTGTTTAAGTTTTGTTGCCATATGCGTAGTCGTGCCGTGGTGTTGTTCTGCATGTTGGGCTTAGTTCCAGCCGGAGGCATTGGCCTCAATTGATGCTCCTGGGACGAATTCGAGTGAGTAGGGTTCTGGGTATGGTCTTGGGGATGCTCGGTTCGGGATGAATCCTCTCGATGATGGTCTCGCACCTCGGTTTCTCATAGGGTACATGTCTAGACGTTGTTGGGTGAGAGTTGGTTGTTGGTTAAGGTCATTTTTCGGGGGAGGAGGTGATGGTTTTTGGTATGGCGGCAGTTTTGGTGGGGCTGTTGCTTGGGTCCATTCGTCGTTCGTTGGGAAGTAAGGTAGTTGGTTGTCTGGGTATCTCTTGTCCAGGCTCTCGCATCGTTTGATGAATGTTGGGCAGTCTCTGTCTCGACTCGAGTGGTCAGTGGTCTCGCATGCTGTACAGTATTGTTTGTCTTTGGTGGTGCAGTCCGTCGTTCGGTGATTGTTGCCACAGTTAGCGCAGATGTCGTTGTGAGCGATGCACTCCTTGGCGATGTGTCCGTAGTGCTGGCATTTGGCGCATCGCATTGGTTCTCGTCTGTTCTTGCTAGGCCAGAGTTTGGCTTGGTCTACTGCGATTCTGTCTCGAATTGCGTTGTTGGCGGATGTGGGGTCTGTGAACGTGATTAGTATGTGGGCTACTCTTTGTGTGTTCGTTCTCTTCTCCACTGGTTTTATCCAATGTGCCGTCAGCACTGTTCCTTCATTCCATCTGTTTTCTCGTTCTATCTGTTGGAGGTTAGTATTGTCTTCAGGTTTGAATGATATGGGCATAAAGGGTACGACGATGGTGTATGTTCTTTCTTTGAGTGCGGCTTGCGGGTCTAGGTTTTGGAGGAGGTTCTTCTTGGCTTCGTTGTTGGTTCGTAAGTACACTGCGGCTTCCTTAGTCGTCATTTCAATGATCATGCCTCCTTGACGGAATTGAGTGATGGACCGAGTCTCCAGTTCTGGTGTGTCGTTGTCTTTGGGTAGGGCTGCTATCGCTTGTGTGACCTTTTCGACTAGTTGTGTGTGTGATGATTTTCCCGCTGCTAGTTCGCTGCTTGAAGGGAAGTCGATGAGAAGTTGGCATTCTTTGATGGCTTCGCACGCCATTCTTTGGAGGTGTTGCACTTGGGCTTCAGGGTTTGCGTGGTTCCCTGCTGCTACTTTTGCTGCGTATGTGGGCTTTGAGGTTTCTGATACTTGCGTGGTGAGTTTGACGAGCGATGATTTCATTTCTTCTAGTTGTGTGTCTTGGGTTACTGCATTGGTTTTGAGATCTGTTGTGGTTTTCATTAGCTTTTCTTCAGTTTCCTGCAACTTAGCGATGTGAGGGGAGATGGCTGCTGTGACGTGACGAGCAATGGTTTCTGCCATTTCATTTGTTGCTCCTTCTTCCAGTATAAATGCCATCGCGCGCATGGCTGTTTGTGCCGGAAGGGAGACACCCGCCAGTTGAGTAGTGTGAAGCAGTAGTTCAGATATTTCGTTTTGGGTTTTGTAGGGTTTTCCGGCGAGAGACAAAGCGATTCGTTCTAGGTATTTTTTTCCTGTTTTTGCGTCAGTGACTTCATTTTTAAGTGCTATAATTTCTGGTATGGACAGTCTAGGTGGAGCTCATTTGTTAGTGGTTTGTGTTGGGTTTGCTGGGGTGGTTGGACGGGATTCAGAGGTTTGGTCGATACCTGAGGCTATCATGTCTCTTAGGTTTCGCATTCCGTTGCCTTTGTCTTTGTCCTTATTATTGACTAGGGTGTTGGACGGGGCCATGGTTGAGAAGGCATCGTTGGATGTGCGCTGCCGATGAGCGCGTGTGAGTTCCGGGGTCCTAGTCGGGGTGCCACTTGGTTCAGTGCTAGGTGGTTACAGAGCAGTACCATGTAGTATCAGTGTGGGTGAACTTATTAAAGTGTCACTCAAGAGTATGTAATAATAAGTCTAGATTTCGAGACTGCGATGTACGGACAAGCAGTGCTAATAACAATACAAAATTGGAGTAAGTTATACGTTCGCAGCATCTCAGAATTCTGCGAGTCTGGAAAAGAAGATTCAATAGCGCGGTATAACTTATAATAACGAGGATGCTATTTCAGTTCTGATACGAAGCAAACAGTGAATTCAAATGTTGTAGGAAACAATACATGTCATCTTATACATTAAAACCAGGCTCGAAGGAAACAGGTGGGAGCAACTTGTTGGATATAAGTGAAGATAGTACGATGCAGGTGATTTAAGTTGGAAGTGATAGGGGGTACATTTGAGTTAGAGGCAGATAAGGGGTACATTTGAGTTGAAGACAATGGGCGGTACCTCGAAACAGGCGAGTAGACGTCACTGGGGAAATGGTAAACAAAGTGATGAAAAAGGTAGCAAGAATGACATAAACCAAACCAAGGCCGATGTACAACAGAAAATAATTAAATATAATTATGACCAAACCCTGGCTTTGGCTTTGGACTTGGACTTGGACGGTAGCGAGTCTCACAGAAGTGCATAAATATCGGAAGATAGGGACGAGGTTTAGTTCCAACCGTCAAACCAATCATCGTCAAGTAGAGGTGGTTCGATCGTCGTAGCACTGGCAGAAGATGCGCCTTCTGACAAGCCGACAGCGATGTTAACATAAGAAAACTTGAAGCAAAATTTTCATGCCCACCAACAGTGCGTGCTATGGCTTCAGCAAACATGTCCACTTCGGACTGTGCGCGTTGCTTCTTCAAATACATAATACGGAAGTCATACTTGAGTTCGTCCAGTGTTTTACTCTCTGCTCTGAAGTGGTTACTGTTATCGCTACCAGTACCGGTGCCTAGAGGTCTGTTGATTTCCGCAAGGCATGCGCTCACGTATGCACGACGTGCCATATCATCAACGCGGGATTTCAAGTAACCAGGTAGATGAAGAATTGGATCGCCCGGCTGCACAACGTCAGAATACCAGGTCCTTCGTAGTATTAGTGACGCTCACCTTTGAGAGGTTTTCATGGCGGCAAGAATCGTGTACATGTTGCGGGGGGTCAATAAGTACTCGGCTAGCTTTGTTACCAACTGCTGTAGTGTCATGAAAACGTGATGATGTCAGAAGTGATGCCTCGCGGCAGGCGGAAAGCCATGCCATGCATTTGGATCGGACGGCCTCGATGCGTCTGGGACAGTCGAATTTGACCGAGGGAGATTCTTGACATACTCCTTCATAGTCGACAGCGTCCAGGGGGAGCTTTGGAGCAAGCGATGGAGCTAGGAACGATGTTGAATTCTTTGGACATGACCTTTTGAATAGAATAACTCACGCGAATTAGTTGAATTAGTTGTAGTGTTCAGTTTCTCGCACAAGTTTGCCATAGCTTTACTGAATAATGAAACCTCCATTTGTGCTCGATACATTCTCTCCTCCATAAAGCATCTCCCTCTTTGGAGAAAGAGTACCGTGTTACTGTCCTCTTGCTGGAGCTGCGTCTGCATGGTGATTTCCCTGATGCTTATGTCAAGGAGAGCTATCAGATCGTGTGGGTCGACCGATTCAAACAGCACAGAAGCTGTAGTGTAGAGGGAGTATGGAAGCTAGAGGGCAACTTGTGAATGATTAGTATGAAAACCAATGTGAGCAGACTAACAATTTCTGCCCCGAAGTTCTGGAGCCAAAATCTCAAGGCATTCTCGGCGTGTTCTATTTCAACAAAGTGGGTTTTCGAAGGTGACTGGGACGTAGAAAAAGAAGCTGAAGTGACAATTGACATATTAAAAAGTTTTGCAGGGAGTGAAAGGCTCAAGGAATATTTACACGATCGTTGAATGCTTTGACTCTATAATACCAGAATTTTGGAAGCAATGATGCACTTCGACCTCGTCCTAATTTGGACACAATGGCGTACTGACCTTGGAAGCGATCGAACTCTAAAATAATATTAATTACTAAATTGGAATCAACAAAAAAAACCGGAGATTCGGCGGAGAAACTTGGCTGCAGCTTTGTCTGGCGGGCCGTTGATCAAGAATGAGCCAGTCTCGTTCTCCGCACGAGTCATATCAATACCAGCAAGGAAAGCAGAGGTAATAGCTTATCGCCAGATACTCCTCAGACATGCCAATAAGCCCTGCGTTAGTACTGCTATGCTGCCACGAACAAGGTATGTGTCGCCTTGATGGACCAGCCATTATGCTAGGCGAGATAAGTGCATTAAACATATATATTGACTCAAGTATACATACCTTCGAGGAACACGAACAAGACATTGGGTCGAAGAGATAGACGAGGAGGATTGGGTGTGGGTCATAAGTTTGATGGATGATTGATGATAGGTGAAAGAGGTTTGGTGGACGATGGCAGATGTAGATGCAGGGAAGGCGGATAGAACATCTGCAGAAGAAAGGCTGTAGCGTTATGAATAAATGTTGAGAAGGGGAAGGAAGGCGTGTACTCGCCGGTCATCATACGTTTTGGGACAGAGGTGGGTCATTGCTTTGGTAAGTGCTCATCTCTGAGCTTTGGTGTGAGAGGACCAAGCGATTACACTGCCAAAAGGTGTTGACTCAAAATAAGCAAGGTCATTGTGCATTCGAATAAATACATATACTCACCAAAACTCCTCCGACGAACTCTCTGGTAGTGGTAAGAATTGGAAAAAAGACACGGCAGAATTCGGTCAAACTGCAGGTATAGGGACTTCTGAAATGTATAAGAAGGTTATCTAGTTTTTCTTTGATCTCTAAATGTCGTTCATGAGCGTGGGGCTGGTGAACATTGATATTGCTTACTTTGAGTAACATAGTCGCTACCATTCTGGCTGTATGATCACACTCAAGACGCTCAGCGTTGCATATCCCCATCACACTTAAACAATCCAAAAAATGTTTCCAGCCCAACAGATAACAGATATCGATGTACATTCCGAAACAAGACTACTGCAGACGAGATACAGATAGGACATTATTTATTGGCCATCTTCATCACTCATGTGATCGGCCAAGCCGAAAAACCTGGTTGATCCTGTGCTCCAATTAGCCAGCGGAGCATAAAATTCCCGATGAACTCACATAATGTTGCACAATTGGGCCAAGCTGAACATGAGCTCGGGGTGACCCTCGTCATCGCGCTCGTTGACAAGTGTGACAGCCGTCTCGCAGAGCTCTTCGTACACCTGGGCCGGGTGTGGATATTGTAGTAGATCGACGGGTATTTTTGTTAAGGTTGCGTATTTCAGCAGGAGAGCACCGTAACACTCAAACACATCGTAAGCGAGTGAAAAAAGAAACAGAAAGAAAAAGAGACTTACACTGGACCCCAGAAACGACATAGTCGGAAAGGGTGGGTGATCTACATTCCTAAACGTTGTTGGCTCCAGATCAGCCAACACCAGTCGAACAGCGTGTGTGCTAGTTGAACGAAAAATAACATGCCACATAATCTCTTTGGCAATTTGGTGGGTGAGGAACCAAGCAAAACTGTTTGCCTGCCGGGCAAAATAAGACTGACGACCAAAGGAATGCGGGACACCTACTCTAATTGGCAGAACATTCGATTTTGGTCTGATGAACTGCTGGAGCAGATTTTGAATCATGTTGAGCAATAAGATGCCTGCACCTAAGTCGTCAAGGTTGAAGCCTGCCTGGGCATGGCCGATCGAGCATGACGCCAAGCGCTTGGTATCGTAGACAAACTCTGAGAGTGATGGGTTGGCCTGTTCTGGGATGAGCTACGCTAATGAAAGTAAGGATTCATACGTACAAGTTTCAATACATCATCATGAGACATAGCAGTCTTAGTGGTAAGCGACAACACTGAGAAGGGGTCAGTATGTCTAGCGTGTCAGAGAAATTTAGCTTCCCACCCTCTTCCAAATTGCAGGAATTAATATTAGCCCGAAGGAGGGCCCGAGGCCAGACATTGCGAATAGCTTCTGGCCGATTTTCGAAAGTGAGCTGGTGGGGGTTTGAGATTTCACCAACACAAACTGCTATCCATAGGAGAACCCGGAGGTAGGCAAGGGCCAATTTCCACTTCGGATAAGTATTCATGACTCTCTTGAGGCCCCCTTCGGGTACAACAACTTTTTTCGCTTTTTTCCCCTTGGAAGTGGCAGTTGATTTGCGATTTGCGTGGGTACTGGCAGCGGTGCTTAACATGTTGCCTGAGTATGAAATCCATGAATAGATAGTCGGCGGGTTCGACGTGGCTGCTTGGGATGCATGGGCACTGGTTGGGTCTCCGGGTGTCGAATGTTCGTCGCCGCAAGACTCATCCAACATGAAGGCATCATTTAAACTGTCGGCTTCAGTTACGTCATCCGAAGTCATGAGGGTGGAAGAACCAGGGACGATCACAACACCACTACTGTCGCAGGCATCTGATGTGGCTGCAAGGACTGCAAGGTCAATGTTGGACCAAGGGTAATGACCAGTAGGATGCCGGGCGGGATGGATGACAGTGGTGGAGTTGTCAGGACCAAGCTATGGTATATTGTCAAGTGAGATACCTACATTCTTGAAAGGCGGACTTACACAGTCGTACACAACATAGAACTGGTTATCGGGACCTACCCTCATGGACCTCGCAGGCAAATTTAAATGCGCATTCATAGCATGAAACTATAGAACTGCTCAGTGGGGGCACAAACGCAATAGAGATTCGACTTACAGAACTAATGTAGACGGGAACTTCTGTGCCCTGATCGGTTTCCAAGGCTGAACAATGGACGACTGGTGTCAGCACATAAGCATATAGAGAAATGTGCACTTTCAACTAGGAGGAAGTAAGTATGTAGTCTCGCACAAAATCAACCACTGATAGCATTATGTAGCGCCGGTCGACACTAGGCCCACAATGATAAGCGCTATGTAACTTCGTCAGAAAGACAGGTACTTACATATAGAGGGTACAGAGTCGGCCCAGGTCCCAACGCCAAATAACCAATGAAGTCAATATCATCCAGACCAACGAAATCGCCCTGCGAACTGAGTGAGCGGGTTCACTGTGTTTGGAAGGTAACAAAAAAACTGACAGAGTAGGATGTGAGGCCAGAGTTGTCATACATAAATGAGTCCAGCTTCGTAGCCGGCTCATTCATATGGTGATCGTGGGCAATGTGAGAGGAGGAAGCCATTGCGATTGAGATTGAAAATGGCAGAGAGATCGATAGACTTTTAAATCATTCTTATTCGGATAGTTTTGAGTTATTGGACGGACTCACCATTTTCAAAACTCTAAATTGAACCCCAGGATAAGCGAAGGCTATCGCAAAGGGGATCCTGACGTATATGGTTATAATACCATCAAAATATTTACATGTACAGACCTCTGAAATATGGACGCTTGACTAAACGAGGAGCTTTGATACCATCCGATGCCTAGAACAGACTTTAACGCAGCATGCCGCAATCAGATGCCTAGAGTAGTTATGGATGGAGTGTAATTACGTTCGTCATCACAATATGATCTAATTTTCATAATCCAATTCTACTTCACTGTCGTACATCTCTTCATACTGCTCTAACAGCGATGATTGGCTACTGCCACACCACTGTTCAGTGGGATCTACTATCAGAACATCATCTTCATCATCTTCATCGTCAGTTGCACCTTCATCACCCTCTCCAGAGTTTCTGGCATCTTCGCCATCTTCTCCGACAAACACGGACTGTGCTGTGATATCATTTTGTTGAACTATGACCTGCATAGCGTGTTGGTGAGAGTAAACATGCCCGACACCAAGCCCGAAATGGAAACGCATGAGCATGTCACGATCCACAAATCTGACATGAAGATGATGCTACGAATCAAAGATATGATGCGAGAAACTCACCGATTGACAAAGTATTCACACCAATCATCCTTATCTCCTGCACTTGCCGACATACCCAATCCATCGACATGTCTCTTGCGGCTGGCAAAACGAGGGATAATGTGACAGCCCCTAAGGACATCTGCAGGATCAAGAAAGTCGAATGAGTGTTCATCTGCTAGAGGCGGGAAGTTCACTCGGTCTAGGGTTAAGGTCCCCCAGGTAGAGTCCTGATCGATCGGCTCATACCAGTGTATCCATAGAAACTCCATTCGACGGGGAGTATAATTAATCATACCGCTTCCGATAAAGATCACGTTAACGTGGTATATACCAAGTACCTTCCCATAGATATATTTGTGACCTTGGTTTCCTATGTCAGTGTTGGTGCGGAGGACCATAATGTTACAGTGGGAAGTCCTCAGATTGACCACGTCTTGGCCTCTGCGAACATCGTAAGTTGTGTAATTGAACCTTGCAATGTTATGCCGATACATCCAATCGTCCTTGATGATTATTGTGTTGATGTCATATTCATTGCGGGAACCCAGAGAATCGCTTGAAGTGTTGATATGATGCAATAGATGACCCTTCAATTTCGAAACAAAATTCTGCATGAGTGTGTTAGAAGTCTGTTGATGGGGTATGATTGAACTCACTGTGATGGCAGGATCTCCTTCGTAGCTGCGTAAATACGATCCTATGTGTACAGGGTACTTTTGAGTCAGGCCGATATGGTGATGAGCTTCAGGACTCGTCGCCAACTCAGAAATTTCAACATGGGGGCGATGAACAATTTTGTCCCCAATACGGCGAATACGAGCCTGACAGCATTCAATTCAAGTCAACTGTTTGACAAATAAGTTGCGATCGGTGCGGTGATATCTGGCCTTTGGGGAACGATGTTCGAGTTCACCCTGAAGACAATCAGTCAAGTTCACAGTTAAAAAGTTTAGAACACACCGGTTCAGTGCTATACGAATCACACGTGCCATACCAGCGTATCATAGACACATAGTCTCCCAACGCGTGAAACTTGTACGTTTGGAAATTGAATACCTTCGCTCGTTGCACATTCTGAGTTGATCGCCCTGAAGGGTCTGCCTGCCCTTGTTCTGCAAGGCGTGAGCTTGCTTTTCCTTTACGCCCTACTGTCTGTGTCCCCGCCTTCTTTGTATTACGTCGGGTACGAGCTTCAACCTCCTGGCGCAGCTCGTGGGTCTGGTATGCGGCGCAAACTGTGGCCTTGAATTTACAAAATTGGTCCCCGAGCGCTGACGTCACTTCATCCATGATATCGAGGGTCGTATCAGAATGCATGCGGAGCTTAGCTAGCCCATGCCAATGAGCCATGGTGAATAGTAACTGAAGAACAGTTCGATTGTGCGGCTCGGGAAGAAGGCCGTCGAAAGCAGGGATAGAACACTGTACATAGCGCATCAGTAGCCTATTCAACATCGATATGCAGTGAACTTGTACCTGGAGGAGATCCTCGAAGTTCTGAGCTGCCATACGTTTCATCTCGGAAGAATTGGATGTAAACTTTCATATGGTGGCTGCACCAAATATCGGGGTTTGCCTGTACCTGATGGTAGAGATCAGCTGAACACTACGAGCAACGCGGTATGTGACACCGTACCTCTCGTCCAATCGATGAATTAGATCCTTGTCATGTGCCACGATAATTCGCAGCAGGTGAATGAACAGCATCTTCCATACACCGATCTCAAATTCGTGTAGAAGGTCTACCACCAAAGCATGGAAAATATTGAACCCCATTAGACTGAGGCGGTCTATGAAAGCATTCTGAAGCATGGTTAGCAGTAGTCAGCAATTGGGGATCAAATATCACTGAGGTGGGCACCCAGGAGTGTGGCTTGAGAATGCGCTCTACTGGTGCGCTGCTGACTGCGTAGTTATTCTCGTAAATCATTTTACGGGCTTCGCTAACCAAAGTTCCTCTTTTTTGAGGATTGCGTTCCAGGGTCGAGCATTGCTGTCTATCCCGGGGTCTCCCCATGTCCTGTATCCGATCCTTTGGAATGAGGCAACGGGGACATGGGCACCCTCCCAAATTTCGAACTGTGGCTATAAGAACTCTGGCGAAATCAGAATCAACAATATCGAACCAGAAATAAATCATGTACTTCTCAGGATAATCTGCAGAGTACGTGAAAATCCGAGGATAAAATCTACGCATGATGCCATCGCAACAGCGAATGACAATTACATGCGCGTACGCCTCTAGAAACTCCTCGTCCAGTAATATATTCCACTGCTTCTGAAATAACTCCCGATGACAGTGAGTCGCACTCTCACTGATTCCGCCAGTAAAGTCTTTGAATGCGTCGGGGAGCTGGCAACGCGACGTTAAGTATAAATTAAAGCCCACAAGCTTGGCACACGTACTGTTTCGAAGTAAGCAACGTGGTTGCTCAAGTGACACGACGGCTTGCAACAGCGATACTTGGACTCGTTCCCGAAGTACATGTATGTAGGCCAGAGCTTAGCAGTTCCAAATGAAGTCAGTTGCATGGCGTCTGACCAGAACATCAGAGCAGCCACCACTCGGGGTAAGTCACAGCCTGGTTCCCCTGGCGATTCTTGCAGTTGGCTATGGGCCTCATGGAAACACGCAGACGTGTACAGATCCCCGTGTATAAGGACTTCGTCATCTAGATGGGGGGGGGGGGGGGGGGGGTTCCAACGAAGCTGGTATGGCTCATAATGGAAAAGTTTGTCATCTCGAGCGTTAGCGAGCTTCTCCCGTATGACTGCCACCAGGGAGCGATGGTACAAATTTGCAGCTCTGTAAAGTCGAGTACCTGGTGCATCAGAAGTGCGAGAAAAAGGAACCTTAATGGAAACCGGTGTGCATTTCCATCCAGCATCTTTGTCTTCCCATTCATCTCCATCTTCCTCGTCGTACTCATTCATACCCAGCTGGCAGTTAATCTTCTTCCAATGAGTAGACGTCACATTGGCGACATTGAATGTATTATCGCCCAAGATTCCAAGCAGTTTAGTATAGTCACTTTGCGATTTTTGGATCCCCTGATTCCAATACCAATCGCCAAGTTGAAAGGAAGAGCGGTTTGGATAGGGGTGGTACTGAGACTCGCTGCTCGAAGTAGTCAATGGATGAGTTTGCTCAGAAACTTGGGAGCTGCCCGGTAAAAGCGAGAGGTCTGCAAGAGTTACATACTCTTCCGGATCGTGGGGTGGCGGTTGCAAGGAAAAGTATTGACGCACCAGCCCAAATATATTTGGAGGGGTACGAAAAACCTGTGCGCGTGTGCAAGGCGGGTCGTTGACATAGTGACTACAGATCCGACAGATTCTGGAGGTTGGTTTCACACTTCCCTGGGCACCGTAGGTGGAGGTTGTGGAAGTACATCCCTATATCTCAGGGGCAGCTGGTGGTTCTGACGTTGCAATCTCCGCCATGCCAAACTAACGTCCTCTCCTCCATCAATGTCTCCTACTTCACAATCTGGGGGTGTAATCCCTCCTCCAGAGGTAGGCCGAGCAGGATGGACTCCAGCCTCAGAATATTGAGTGGCCGTAGAAGCATTGGTATCATCCGAGCTAAGGGCAACGGGCAATGCATCGGGCACTTCCCTCGGCGTTTTATGCACCTCAAGAGGGCTGGGTGAGGTGCGCGCCCTTTTTTTGCATCCTACAAATTCTTTAAAGGAAGATAGAGCCGATGACAATCGCTTTTTCATGTGAATACACGAGCGCTGATGTTGGCTGAAGTAGTTTTGGGCAGTGAAGATTTGCTTGCAGGTGCAGGTATAACTAGATGACATGGAGGGGTGACTGGAGCATGAAGCCTGTTATCGTTTGTGATTTTAAATTGTTGATGGAGTTGCATGCTCGTAGCCAAGAACAAATGAGGATGGCACGACGCGGCAATTATGGTATGGTACACTGGTAGCCAGATACACTCAGAATGGTGCGGCTATTGTCATTTAGGCAGCCTGGAACCGGATCGCGCAGAGATCACCGAACACCTATATAACCTCCCATGCGAATTCAACTGGGAACCGCTTGACATGTCCATTCCATCTTCTCCATGCTCTGAATGTTCAACGCTCGCATCTCCGGAATTCGAAGCTGACCCCAACGTCGTAGGGTTGCTAGTAAGAATCCTAACTGCGCGTCATGGTATTCTTCATTACCATGGGCAGATGGGGGAACTATCAACATATTTATGGTAAATTTTCGGGAAATCGGTTCCTCACTCACGATGAGGCCAACCCTACAGGCCAACCAATCGGCGTGGACTAAAAATCCACCCTTCACAATTTGCAGCTTATCGTCAGACGCACATTTTTCGATATCCGTGTTGTCTTTGCGCAACAGGTGACAGATATGTTGAGGCATCGGTCTTTCAGCGACCTAGTGGAATGTCCCAAGGGCAGTACGTTGCTGAGTGCGCGACCAGCACTTGTGGTTATATGTGTAAGGTGGTCCTAGAATTAAGCCTGATGGACAGCTAATATTCAATGTAGTGAATGTGGAGAAATTCATCGGGATACCCTACGTACCGGCAATGTACTATCCCCAAAAAAGTGCCCTTACTCGCATTAACATTCGAAATGTCCTCCCGCCAAGTGACGTCATGTCAAAACTTGGATACGTTGAATCTACAGCCTTCATTAATATCCTGCTTATACAAAGAGGGGGTAGATCTCACGATCATCTCATCCACTTGCCCGGTAGTTTGCGTAACCGTATATCAGAGGTACACACGGCACGTTGATTATTCATTGTATCTAGTACTTTTGAACCATATGATATCACAAATTCAATCGTGTGCTACAAACAAATCTAACTATTCGGAGGTTTGCTATGGATGGTGAGAAAGGTGAGCAAAGTGAAGCAAAGAGGATTATATACGGATTGACTTTGTGAATCAAACTCCGCCAGCAGCACCCGCCGCTCACCATCATCTCCTGGTGATGCATCGTTGAATTCGTCTAAATATATAGCCCTTTAAAATTCCCTACAAAGCTAACTATTCGGAGGTTTGCTATGGACGGTGAGAAAGGCGAGCAAAGTGAAGCAAAGAGGATTATATACTGATTGACTTTGTGAATCAAACTCTGCCGGCAGCACCCACCGCTCACCATAATCTCCTGGTGATGCATCAGTTGAATTCATCTAAATATATAGCCCTTTAAAATTCCCTCACGTTTACAATACTACAAGCGGTTGCACATTGATTCATAGTAATAGACGTCTGTATACTACAGTTAGCCATTGTCTTTTCCTCTCCTAGGCCCTTCCAGCTGTCAGTATGTTTCGTCATTGTCCATGTGATTTCACATCAACAAGCCAGAGGTGTGTCGACAAGGTTGTGCAGGAGGTTTGCTATAATCAAAGTTCACGTTACACCTTGTTCAACACTTGAAAACAGTGAAAGGTTGTTACAATACGGTGAGTGCAGTTAGAGAACGAGGAGAAACAGATATGCGCGACAGATAGTAGGAATAAAGGCAAAACGAATCTATGGTTGATGGATGGATCTCGCGACCTGCAATGTCTGTTGAGTAAAGGTTTCAGCTAAATAGCAGGACGTCTTACACTCTCAAGCAACATGGTAACTTCGGGTGTGACGCGAATGAACTCCTGTGCGTGGAAGCCCCCATTATTGACTAATCGATTGGCCAGACGACTGATACCATGCTAGAACGTTATCCAAGGCTGAAGAGGTTAATTGAGCAAAAGATCTTGACTCGCGAGTAAGCCTCACCATTGTTTGGTGCACTCGATGATCGAGTTACACTGCTGGAGTACTTATTGGATACAGTCGACTCCACGTCTAGAACCGACCTAAGAAGCACATTGAGTTATAAGTACGTGTATTACGATGCACAGCCAACTTTAATACAAAAAATGCATGTAGAACACACAAATGCAGATGAATTCAGTGTATGCGTCAGATTCAAGGCACTGGGCGGCGACCTTATACGAGAACACGGTATAATAGAGGAAAGGGTCATCAAATGCAAGTTACAAAACCAAACTCACTTGCTCGCGTCGGTAACATGAGACTCCGGTTGAAAATCTTGAAAAATAGGTTCGTGGGTCTGTGGGGCGAGATATCTTTGGCTTGCGTATGGCCACTGAACTGGTGCTACATCGAGGTTCACCTGCACTTGACGCCAAGCATGGATCAGATGGCTTTCGGAACCATCTTGAAGGCTTGGAGAGCAGGTGAGCAAAGCCGGATGGAGAATTGGAAATGTGCTTGAGGGAATTGAAAGTGAGCAGGAGAGGTCGGGGTAGAAGAAGGATGCACTGCGGCATCCTGGGAGCTGAGAGAGTTGAGAGCAGGAGTGCTACGTCGAGGTGGCATATTGTAAACAATTAAAAACGAGCGATGAAGGTCTTGAGGGACTGAATTGTGTTACAATTTTGTCGATGACAACAGTATACACCTATGTTGATGTAAGCATGTTATTACCAAATAGAAGAGTACTCACATTCCCTGTAGAGCCCTAACACGCTAAACTCCTCATGTAGCTCATCGCCGGTACACTTTCGGTCGACCATGAAAAATCTCGGTCGTGATCTATGACATGTTCTACCGAATACAGGAGAAAACAATGAAGCGCTCCAGAAGGACACGAGCCATTACTTCACGGAAGCGATCGTCCTTCACTTCCACAAAGAGATGGAGAAGCAAAGAGCTGAACCAGTGGGTATGGGCGTCGGGATATCGTAGGTGGAGAACCATAGAGCTCAAGAGGTGGTGTTGTCCTAAATAACGTGTCAATCTATGTCATATGAACTAGTAGATTCGTTGGACTCGCCTTCAACATCTAAATTAGCAGCAAGATACTATAAAGCAACAATGCCAGGGTCGCTCGCGACAAATACAGATGAGCCACTCCTCGCCTTGGCCTGAGCAACTGACGATACTCCAATGTACATGACAAGGGAGTTTATCAATGACAGGTTGTACAATTCGGTTGAACTCTCTGGCACGCCAGGCAGCCTCGAGCGATCTTTGAGTGTTGTAAGGAATGAAGGGGTTCCATGATTAAGGAGGTATTGATCAAGGTTGTTGCGGAGGTCAGCGCTTTTGAGACGTGAAGCAAAGTCTGATAGAATGGGTGGTATCGGTCCCATTTCGGGAATCGAGTCAAATTTGATGTTGCGTAGATGGGGGTCAGGAAGGATGATAGACATAGGGAACGCGCTGAGGATGATATTGCGAAGCTGGATGCAATGCGGAGGGACGGCATCGCAGAGACCGAAGTAGTATTCGCTGAGGAATTCTGGGAAATCATGAAGAAGGACGAGGAGGAGTCGGAGGGAGCCACGATACAGATCACGAGATGCGAGTTGGAGATCAGCCTCTTTCAAGAATGGAGCCAAAAACTTAAAGAGGGAAAGAAGGAGCTTGTGGAACGCAGACCAGCCCTAACGGAATCGAGTCAAAAAAGGTCCTCTAATATTGAATTATAATCTCACCTCCCGGTTTTCGGATAGCAGCAGTTTTGGCATGAAGAGTCGATGTGAAACAAGACAGAGCCAAGAGAATGCGAACCCAGGAAAGTAAGTGGGTTGCAGAGAACTGAAAGTGTCACTGCAATACTGTGAGCGATGATAAAATAACAACTGGAGAATGGTTTACCTGATGGCGATCAGCAGAGAGAAATAAGCTGAGCCTAGATGTTCTGCGATGGAGTGCAGGTCGCTAATGAGACTGGAGAAGAATCCTGAAGAACGGCTTCTGTGGAAATCAAGATAGTCTCCGCAGCAACAGTATTGACATTCAAAAAGTATAAATGTACATTAAGCAGAAAGATCGGAGTGATGTATGGACTACACCTTTGGACAGCATTATAGAGGCATGAAATGAAAAGACGGTATGTGAAGGTATTAACAGGGTTGACAATTCAGATTCAAACTTTACATGTTGGCTTGTGCGGACATGTCGATCACGGCGTGCTCCCATGGAGGTCGTGATTGTGAGTAGAAAGTAACTGAGTCGTTGAGTTATATTTGGTTTCGGCTTGATAAATAACGAGGTTGATAACGGGAAAATACATGTAAGAGCAGTAGCTTGATTTGGTGAACAAATTGCTCTTGAACGAAGATTAGCATACACTGTGACATGCGGAAAAAAAAACATACGAGGGGTACAGACACAACAGTTGCCCATCACCGGTCACCTGCAAGCTCTCGATCTAAAATAAGAAGCGATGCAGAAGGTGGTCGAGATGCAGCACAAGCGACGAACTAGAAGCTGGAAGCCTGTAACTGGTAAAGACAAGGAAACAAGGGAGCACAACCCAATGAGGTTGCGGCTGACCCGGGACCGGCGACAACCGTGAAACTTTTCGCGAAAACTCTTCTACTACTACTAGGTACGGGAATCATGACTCTGCACTATGATAGTACGATTCACATGAATCACTGAGTCCTGAAGCTTGAAGGCTTGAAGACCACGGAAGTGCCCATGCACGTATGGCATATGCATGATGTTGTCTTGCGCTCGTTCAACTGTCTCTCCCGTTCACAGACTGGGCTACCCAGAAACCGGCTGCTAGTGCAACTTCTACGGAACATATTGTCGACAATCAGAATTTGATTCTAGTGGGGAATCCAGACACACCGGTGTCTTGGCTGCACTTGCCACAGTATACCAGCAATGACATCATTGCATCGCCAGGTGTTCAACCAAGCTTCTGAAGGAGCGCATATTCATACATGCAAACCCAGTCAGCAACGTCTATACATTATGCGAGTGATGTTTGCTATAAGGAATGCTTAATTCATGGGCGCCAATGCACGACTGTCATTGTCTGACCCCCGTATACTAGCCCAGAAAGTAAATTATCATTAGATCAAACCACCCTCCCTAGCCTGAAATATATGTAGTTACCATTAACTCACTATCAACCAGATTGCTTCTGCGGTCCAGAAGTCCCGCCGCTCCACTCTAGTCTTCGTTCCTAAGACGCGCTGTGGCAGCTTCCAGCGCACCTATTCTGATGTTCTTCTGTGGTAATCGTTTACCTCGACTGTCTGTGCCTCCTCGAACCTTGAACACGTATGCCTTGGAGCTGCTTTGTAAGAACACAATACTGAACTTCGCTTGTGCAAGCTGACTCCTAGACTCGACTTCGGCTCGTGTCTTCTTGCCTTTCTCAACTCGAGCCTGGAGCTCCGCATCCACTGGTCATTCTCCCATGCAAGAAAGCAATTCACGCGATTTTCATTTGATCAGAACCCGCGCCCTTGCCAGACTTTTTACCTGTCCAGTCTTCCCCCTGTGGGTCTGACGCTCCATGAAATTGGAGGGATGCTGTTCAGTGAGCTCCAAAATAACGTCAAGCACACTGGCTGTTTTCACGTCTGTATCACCATACCACCCGGGAGACGGATAGCTTTGCTCACCCTCTGTCTTCCTCACGTGACTGAGGTGAAGTTCAAGATCTTCATTGTCGAAGTATGTCAAAGTAATGGCTGCAAAAAGCGTCGACAATACATCCTGTGATGATTCGGAATCAAAAACGTACCAGCATCCTTCTGTTCGAATTCCTTTTCGGCATTGAAGACTATAAAGAGAGATAAATCGAAACAAGTACCAAAATGCACTCCCACTAACCGAGAACGGGTAGATGTCGTAAAATAGCCAGTTTTAGTGGAACCAGGTTATCTGGATGCACCTAAAATTGACTAGTTAGTAAACATAAACGTGATAAGAAAAATATTTATTACCCAATACTTTGTCGTCTGACGTACAAAGGCGCTTTGGTTCCCCTGCGCTTGAATCGCCCTGTACAGGATATCCTCGAGTGCGGACCAGGTCATAGAGCTTGGATAACTTGACGATCAAGATGTCCCAATTGTATTTATAGAAGGGCTCAAGATAGTGTTGAATAAACGTAGGTTTCAGCAGAAAATTTGTGATTTTAGATCAAGGATGACACATCAGGAAATTCAGAAAACGCACATCGTGTTTCTATGGCGATGACTGGTGAATTGGTATAAGGCGAGAGGCATGAATGGACGTACCTTTGAAATTTTAAGAAAACCAGTGATATCTAACTTAGTGTACAATGCCAAATCGTGAACATCTGCTACGAGGATAGCGGCTTCTTCTTGAAGGCTGTGAAAGAGGTCTTCGAGTGAGGTATCAGATTGGTTATCGACAATCATCATCATCATCGGAGCCCTTGTCGGGTCCATAGTCCGAAGGGCGTGCTCGATGCGATCCTGGGTCAGAGGAATGGGCGTGGAGCGCCTCGGATGAAGATGGAGAAGATTCTTGAGCGACGAGTTTTTGAACGTCCTTTTCAGCATCCCGTATACGGCGAGATAACTCGGCGGTCTGGACAGCGTCAGCTGAAGCAGAGGAATGAACTGAACTTTGATTATTTACCTTTTGTTTCTGCAAATCATAAAACTTTATCGAGCTCCTGTTTCAGCATGGCGGTGAAATCACGTTCATCTTTGTCGTCCCAGCTGTGAGAGGTGGTGCGAGACTACCCAGATAGAGTGGATGAGTGTGGCTCGAGCAGTTTGGAGAAGGATTTACCTTGAGTTCACGTTTCAACAAATTGTAGTCGATGTAGAAGGGTCTCCATTCATCATAAAGGTTAGTCTGTCAGAACAAGAACATCTAGTTCGCTTCACCTAATTTACCATACGCAAAAATGACGCACCGTGATCTTCCTTCCAAACTTCACAATGTGCCTGTCAACGACTAGCTGGGAATAAGTGGAAATCCTTTAGAAAAGAGCGTTCTACAAGTCTGCGGCGGTAGCTCACCAACACGGAACAAGGAGAAGAAGTTTGGGCGTTAACGCGTTAATTTCTACAATATAGATAGAAGAGGGTAATTGAATTTCTAGAAAGAAAGGAACGTGGCGGGACAACAGCCCGTCTAAAAAAGGAGCGTTTGATGTATGTAAGTACTCGTGTCTAAACACTGCGTGTTGTCCAAAAATTCCGATGGCTTAGAGATGGCTGAGAATCTGGGGGTACCTAAGGTTTCAGCCACGTCGAAGCCATCAAATATCAGCCGACTTCTATGGTATCGGAAATCTGACTCTTTAAATTACCACCGGCGTCGACGATAGCTCGAACTTAGAGGTACCCTCACCTACGTCTTAACTACTTACAGTGACTTCTACCTGAGGTGTGTTTTGCGTGTTGTACATCTACAATATATCAGTACGAAACGTTTGACATTACCTCACCTTTTCTTGGAGGTATGCAGTCGTTGTGCCAGTAAGTATTCAGACCAAGGTGCGCAGCGGAGCTTCAATTCATCTTGCCTTGAACCCTTTAACAACGATCTTGACGATGTCGAGCAGCGACCACACACTCCTAACTCTAAATCAAGCATCCACCACTTAGCTAGCATGTCACGGTGTAGCCTATCTCAAGTTGAATAACACTCCAATGAACTCAAGATCAAGCAGGTCGAT